>NW_009192257.1:58562-101202 GCF_000690835.1 Fulmarus glacialis | reverse complement strand
GAGATGAGGGAAAGAGAAGATGGGACTGCTCAGGTTGTCCTTAAGGAAGCTTTCCTTTTCCAAAAGTAAAGTCTTAATTGGGGAGGGGTTATTTTTCTTTTTTTTTTTTTTTTCCTTTTCAAAACAAAAAATCAGTATTATATCTTCCCTGTTCCTCTAAGTGATTTCTTTGTGTTCTGTCTTTTGTAATTTTTGGGCCGGTTGCAATGATGGTTTAAATCAGTGTGACTCAGCTAACACTATTTAGCTTCTAACCCATAATGCTTCAAAACACGCGAGCCCTGACTTATCTCAAGCAAATGACTGCTTCCCCGGAGTCGGCTAAGGCTGCTGGTGTTATTAAAGTTAAGCAGGAGTCTCTGTGTTCTGCTGTGTTCAGGTTTAAACAGTAAGGTGATGACACTTCTCTTTTGCTTTTGTTATTTCTTGGAGTTGTTCTCCTTCCTTTTGGTATGTGTGGTTTAAAAGCAGTCCATCATGTTGCAGACTCTATAAACTGTGGGTTGCTTAATTTGTGTGATTCATAACACCAGAAAAAAAGAACCATCATCATTCTTGGTATTACATCCAACTCTGTTACCCAGAGCATTGACCTTGACCAGCTAATGATAGGTATTTAATATATGTGCGTGTGTGTATGTATAGATATAAATATTCATTATGTGAGGTCTGAGATCGTAAGGGAGTGCTGGCAGTGCCAAGTTTTGTTCGATGGTTCAGGCCTCCAGCTGTGCCAAGCTCTGGGTTCCCTTAATGTACCATTAAAACAAAACCCAGGCTTTGCTTGAATGTCATCCAGCTTTATTAAGAGAAAGATCAAGCATAATCTTATTAAGCTTGTCACTCAGAAACCATAAGGGTGCAGCCTTGGTGTGTCTGTTTGGTCCACATGTGCGAACAATTTTGCCTCGTGATCCTCAAACAGGGGCTGTTATTCTTTAATGAAGGCTATGAATAACAGAGCTACAAATTGCAATGCAAGCTTGGTGATGTGTGCACACGCTGGTGCGTTAGCAGAAAGGGGGCGAAGGCGCAGATTGTTTGCTTGGATTTTAACATGTTCCTCAAGCATGCTTGAACCCACGTAACCACAATGTTTTTCAAAATCTGTTGTGTATATTTTGAGGTTTCTAAACTTCCATAATAACTTACTTAACTTTTGGACGTGACCATGTGTCAGAGCGGACAGCCGTGTCGTGGAAAACTAACAGGATCACTGAATCTCCCTCTCCTTGGTTTCACTAGAAGTCTGCTCACTGGGCTAATATTATGAGAGAGAGATTCAGATAAATTGTGCTTATCTTCATTGTTGCTCCGTTTCCCCAATGTTCACAGCTGGGCAGCAGGAGATAACGGTGAAAACCACTAGTGTTTATATCAGTGTAAAACCAGAGTAATGCAGTGGTGATTCAAATCAAATATTTCTGCTTGCTCGAAACATGGATGTGTATAGAAAATCTGTGTGTTTATACATTTATACAGAAAAAAACTAAATTGAACTTAGTCAGGATGTTTGGCCATGTGGCTGAGAATAGATCTGTGTGGGTGGAATTCACAAAGATAAATAGTAATGAGTGGAATGTAGATACACATCTGATAGTCTAATTAGGAATAAATTTGTAATAAAAATAATTTCTCCGCAGGCATAGCGTGTACGCATTAGTACTTCAAGAATACAGCTTTCCATGACTTTTGGTCAATTAAATTTAACATCTGTGAGCAAGGTATCCTTTGTGCACGGGGATGTGGGGGCTTGATACGACTGTTTGCATCCACAAAGCAGCTTACAAATGGAAGTATTTGCAGGATGGAGCTCATCACTGTTGGGTTGTGACAGGCGGTGTCCAAGAGAGGCGGCATGTGAGCTTGGAAGTGACCACTGTTTGTATTCACATATCACCTTTACAGCTGAGAATCTCTAAATACTGCAGGACTATTTTCTGTTCTTTTCCCACTGCACAGATGGTCTCTTTGACAGATTAGATTTACTGACCCTCCTGGTAGAGCCTTTGCCATTGCTGGCTGGAAACCCCCACTCCTTCTACCACAAGACTTTTAGCCAAAGGACTCTCCATCCTTCCCAAAGCGTTTCTTTCTTCTGTTTTGCTTTTAAAGAAAGAAAAAATAATATAGAGACAGCCAAGGAATCTCCTAATACTTTAAAAATATTGCGGTCAAAGTGTCCTATGGAGATCCTTTTTCTAATTTATACCAACATCCTTAGGGTCAAAGCTGATCTGATCCATCATGCCCAGGCAGAGTTGATCCTGATTTATGGCATTTAGATAGACTAAAATGGGTACTTTCCACAGCCTTGGGCATGGCTTGCACTTCAAAAGAGACAGACCTCCAGATGTAGATACTCTAGATCTCTTCCCTCACCACATGTATCTGAGGGTCTTGGAACACCGTATTAAGCCGCTCAACAAATGTCTGTGGTGTGTGCCTGCCTGCCTTCTCTCCTCAGGGGCAACAGTTTGTTGTTTTGATCTGCCTTGTTTGGTGGGTTTGCTTCCCGGTGTTAAAGCAGGCATGAATCAAGCAGCAAGCGTTGAGCTTGGAGTGTAAGGTGGGAAGCAAGTCCCAGTTTATGCCTCCTGCAATGCCACAGCAGCACCATCTGCACCTGGTGACCCCAATCTGAAAGGGTTTTGTGGACTCCTGGGGCTTGTTCCACCTGCTTTCACAGAGGGAAGGGCCTCAGCCTGCAGCCTCACAGCACTCCTTGAAAAAGTCCATTGCCTGCGCTGGCAAGGCTCACCGCGATGGTGCAAAGGCATCCTTAGCTGAATTAAAAAGCTCAGAAAGGTCTTTTACGGCAGGTGTCCTCCGTGCGGTTGAGTGGATTTGGAAATGCCTGGTTGGTGTAATCCAGAGGAGGCAAATGATCTATATAACGCAAAGCTGCTTTCGATGGAGATATTACCTCAAACCTTTGAAAGTATTGCAACTATGCTAAACTGCCCTTTCAGGAGCGCCAGCTAAAACCACAGAGCAAAACTACGTGTAATTGCTTTTAATCCATAATCGAGGACAAGCTTGGTAATGTGCTTGCTGCAGTGTGCTCCACTATATGGCAGAAGAGAAAGGGTTGAGTCCAAACTGGAGACCAGGTTGGATGCGTCATACAGACCAGGGGCTCAGCAGGGACACATCTCAGCAAAACCAGAGGGGAGCTAGCAAGAAGAGGGGACACACATCTGGGCATGGGTCCGTGAGCTCCATGGAGGACTTGCCCTCAAATGGTGA
Organism: Fulmarus glacialis; assembly: GCF_000690835.1. Taxonomy (NCBI): domain Eukaryota; kingdom Metazoa; phylum Chordata; class Aves; order Procellariiformes; family Procellariidae; genus Fulmarus; species Fulmarus glacialis. The sequence goes on along the minus strand of NW_009192257.1, from coordinate 97,953 downwards.
TGGAGACCTCGGCGCCATTGAGTACGCCTTGCCTCCCGTTGTTCGCACTGGCAGGGCAGCCTCCAAGTGCCACCGGCACTGTGCTGGTTAACCGAAAGAAAAGGCCATTTCCAGGTTTGGGTGACTTCACCTCACCTTATTCACAGCCCGATTTGTGAACTTTCTGGTGTGTTTTTCTGCAACAACAGTGACATCCAGTGGCCAGCTGGATTTTTCTGGGAAAAGCATGAACCATCGACGGTCTTAACAATGTGAAGCTTTTATATTTAAAAAGATACTGACTAAGGAGGCTAGGTTTTGGTTTTCTTGAAGAGTTTCCTTTTTTAAAAAGTCTGGTAAAATAGTTTCCATTTTCCTATGCCAGCAGGGCACTGCTCAAGAAGCAGGCTAGAAAGCATCGGTACTCTCTGCTCCAGCACGGAGTTTGTCCTGTGTCCATAAACTTCAGGGGGCCAGCAATTTGCTGAGGAATCACTGTGTTTTGTGCTATGTCATCACCGCGTTTTTCACTTGTGAGACATCCACAATCCAAATAAACCACCAGAAAGGGGCTCCTGGAAAAGATGAAGAAACCAGTGTAGTCTGTAAAATTTTTTTGACTGTGAGGTCAAAACCAGAAAGAACAAGCAAGGATCCGTGTCCTGTCAACTGGGAGCTTTGATTTGTGGTTTTCAAACTCATTTTCAAACAGAAAATGACAGCCTGTCTTGTAGTCTTTTGAAATAATTTCAGATTTGACAGACATTGCCCCCAACTAACTTCCCTGTTTAATCTCACACTAGAGCAAGATTACAATTTTTTTTAATTCAGTTTAGAGCTGTGCTTGTGCAAACTGGAGGAACTGGGGGGAGCCTAATGAAATGATCAGTGGGCAGGTTCAAAATCAACACGGGGAAGTGCTGTTTCACAGTGTATAATTATATTGCGACCACAGGATATTGTGGAAGCCAAATGCATCCATGAGGCCAAAAAGGGATTAGACAAACTCAATAGTCCAGCTCTGGAAGTCACTAAACTTCTCATTCCCAGAGCTTGCAATGATATACCAGGGTCCTCACCACTATTTATTTCCTACAGTAAGCTACTGAGTGCATCCTTATTGCCTGCCTGAAGCCTTTGCCTAAGGCAGACAAAGATGCTGCATTTCATGGTACTGGCTGTGTCCTAAGAAAAGCTGAGGTCCCGCAAGATCTGATCTTTGCTGGGCCATGCCTCAGAAACGTCTCCACAAGTTCAATGAGATACTCCGCATGCAAAAATCTGTTTTGCTGACCAAGGAGCTTTCCAAGGCTCGAAGCTGCCCTGAGCTCAGGCTCCGTCAAGTCATTATAGGTGTTTTAGTAACACGCTCACAGTTACCTTCTTTGCAAAGTAAGAGCGTGGAGCAGGGAGGTATGGAAACAAGTTTTCTCCCCCCTACCCCAACCCTTGCCTGGCTTTGGCAAGCAGGTCCATGTGCATTCCAGACTAGTTCGGGATGGCTCAGGGGGATTTGCGATGGGATATGAAACACTTCTCTCGGAAGCTACCTGCCTAGCACCAGCTGTCGGGACTTTACTGTGGCGACTGTCCGGGGGGACTGGCAGTGGCTTGCATGAAAAGAGCTGATAACTTTGGTTCAGATGGGAGCATGTTGTCTACTTCAGCAAGGCTGCAAGCACACTAATGAGGCACCTTGGGCAAAACGAGAGACTGCATTTCCTTACCCATTTCCTCGCTGCTTGAGGTGTTGATGACAATTGGCAAACAGTATTGTGTGTAAAGACAGTGCATTTCATACTAGACTGTCTGTTCTTAGGTGATCTGATGGTCCTAGCTGGTTGGGCCAATCTCAGAGTTGTCTCGGCACCCTGAGAAGACTCTTGGAGATGCTGGGTTTTCTCTAGGTTTTTCTCAGGACTCATTTCCTTGTGTCCTTCTGCAATGCTGGGGATGGGTGAAGTTCCCAAGATTTTGTATTTTGGCTCTGTCCGTTGCAGAGGCTCACATGAGGGACACAGAGACATCTTCTCCATGTGCCATGGCTGGCACATACCTCCAGTCACACCTTACATCACATCTTTGTGTAGAAAGGTGTGTTCACAACAACAGGATTCAGTGAGGAGCATGCGCCTTAAAAAAAATAAAATTAAGAAAAAAGAAAATCCCATGTAGTCGTGGCGTTCTGCTATAGGGGAGAATGCCAATAACCATCCTCCATGCAATATCTCAGACTGAGCAAGCCCTGTCTTCACTCACAGTAAAACCTGGGGACAAAATAACAGGCAAACCTTTACTTCAGCCCTACCCGTGTCATTTTTCTCTTACACATTTCTTGTCCTGGTAAGTTGTTCCAGCTTATACCAGCAAACACAACAAATATATTTTAGAAAATAAACACTTCAAATCTGTAGGCTTTGTTGTTTACCCCTAAGGGACCTTTTCCTTAGCATAGACAGGAAGGGATTGGATTCATCATATCTCAAACGTACTGGGCTGAGGTAATAGGATATTGTGAGCTACTCATTCACCTCCCTTTGCCCTTTAAACTTGAATCCTTGCTATTCAATGTGTTATTTCTTTAAGAATATATACTGAAAGGGTCATCCTCTGTTGGACCTTCTTTCTATGGGAAACTTCTCTAATGCCATGTAAGTAAAGCTAGAATATGAAATAGCCCAAAAGGCCTCATAACCAACCGGAGCATGTTGTCCAGCACAGATCAACACAGCTCCCCCTCCTTTGCAAACTCTGGTATGGCAAGAAAGGTGGGGGGCAGGGCAGAAGAGGGAAGGGTGGGGAGGAAGGATGGGCTCTGGGCAGTGGTAGAGTAGCTTGGTGGGCCATCGTGCCATGTCTGATACATCCTGAGGCTAAAGGAGCTGTTTAAACTCACATGGTCAATGGAGAGAGAATTGCACAGAGGGCTTATGTTCTTCCCAAACCTGGTGTTTGAGATGTTGGAATGAATTTCTCTGTGGAGGTGCCCATCCTCTCTAGTGAGACTGACCAGCTTAGACTAGTCACTTAATTTTGAAATGTCTGAAGCAGCCGTGAACCCTGTTGTTGTGTTGGTCTGACACAGCTCAGTTGTTGCTGTGGTCTGACACAGAGGCCAGAGGAGATGCTTGGGAGGTGACCTCACTTCAATTCTCACTTGTGTTGGTTTTTTTAACCTAAGCGAAACAGCTGGTTTAGACTTGAAGAAAATTGAGCATTTTGTAAAAAAAATCATTTTATATTTTTCCTCATCATATATTTAGGGCAAGTCTGCTAGGGAAGGTGTGCAAAGACTTCGAAGATAGCACAGAACTGAGGGGCTGAGCCCACATGATGGCACTGTATTGGGTCTGAAAGCAGAGAGCTATGCCAGCATGGCACCAGTCCCAAACTGGTAAGCTCAGTCCCATCTCATGCTGAGCCTGTTGAGGGCTCTGTGCATTGCACTCCAGGCCACTTCCAGAGAAGTATTTCCAGTGTGTGATACTTGGGTGCCTCCAGAATAGCTCCATGCCCTCAACAGAAGGGATGCTTGGAGGGGCTAAGCAGAGAGGAAGAACAGAAGGGCAGAGACATGAAGGGAGTTTATTATATCAAGGGGCAGCAAGAAAATAGAAGCAGCCTGTCAGAGTCTGTCTGTCCTTCAGACTGAGATGGTCTGAGTATAGTATTGCACCGCAGATCTCGAAGACACCCCAGGGATACACAGATCTGTGCTCCATTACCCTGGCATCAATCTGGAATAACCCTCTCAACTTTTGGCCCCTTGTTGCTCCATTCTCCCCTGGCGACGGTGTGGCCTTTCTCCTGAGCATATTCTGTAAGTGCTCACGGGTGAGAGGGGAGAAGAGGTGATTACATGCAAGGAAGGAATGAAGGAGATCCATGGGAGGATTGCTGGACGTTCAAAGTGCTGCACGCTTTGGCCTTTTATGTTTTATTGCTTTGCTTCCCATGACTGTCCAAAAGTGGCTATGAGTCAGTTCCTCACAACTGCAGAGAATAACAACATCAAACAAGAGAGGGAAAATGATTTCTCCATCTGCCTTGGAGAAGGGGTGGCATGATGTAAGGAGGCTATGATGAAAGCCTGCTTTACAAGACCATTGCACGTGGCTCGTACAAAGTATTTTTTAAGGCATGCTTTGGGCTCGGATACTCCTGCCAAACAGGGGAGGAAGAAAGCTCATTCCCTGCATCTCCAGCTCTCCTCCCCAGCTTTTTGCATAACGGTGAAATTTCTAAGTGCAAAACGATGTCCTGCAGCGGAGCAGAAGCCAGCTACCTGGGGTGACAGACTTTTCTGAAAGGTGGGGTGCAGAGTTCCCGACTCTGAGCACCGAGCACTCTCCTCTATGGCAAGGATGCTTGGGGTAGCATCAACAGACCTAGTGGGGGGTGGTCTCTGAGGCTGCTGAGTTTCTGTGGGGTGCCAGTTCACGCAGCCATGAGCTTGTCTCTCATAGCATCTGTTGTCCATAGTATTTGGGTGCTGTTACTACCCAGGAGTTGCCCCGGGGCACTCACAGTTCTGTGCTGTATCTTTGAAAGTCACTTTCTCTTTGGAAAGCCCACACGCAGCTCTTGATTTGAACCTGAATACCAGCTCTAGGAAGCTTTTGTTATATCTGGTCTGTCTAAGGTGCGGGTAGGGATAAATTTGGGATGCTGATGATGCATACACTGCATGTCTCATCCTCTGGCATGGAGTATGGCTCACGTCGTTTCATACTAACTGGGGGAGGTGGGGGGACGCTGGGGTCCTTCCAGCCGTTCCCAGAAAATTCCCCTGCTGCATCCCCACAAGCGTTAATTTTGTTCATGTTATCAGTAAAATCTAAAATCAAAATTTTCAGGCAGTCCTAACATCATCCTCATCACTAGATGCTGCATATCACCCACCCAACCTGTTACCTGGTGTCATTCTTTATACTCTGATAGGACAATTCACATTAGAAGGGTACTCAGGCTGGAGGAAACTTTTAGATACGTCTAGATCCAACCGGCAAAAGCAAGATCTGTGCACAAATCCAACGTTTGCTTCTTGTCAGAGTCCACTCGAGATACTGATTCAAGGCAATCCCTACCACTAGAGTGAGATTTCAGGAAAGTAAGCGGTTTAGGAAGAAAGGGGAGCAATCCTCTGACAGCAATAGCGGTCTAAATCTGAGTCGTCATGAGAAAGAGTGAAAGAACCTCCAATTTTAAAAGGATTATATTCATTAGCAAAGAATGGCTGGGTGCAAGGATGCAAGCAGCTATGATACTGGAGGAGGAGTGGAAGGGAATCAAAAATTTGGAGGGTTTATCCACAAAACTGATTCCTCATCATGGGTCTGGGACATCTGCTGCGGCAGGAAACAGTAATGTGGGATGTCATGTGGTTCCCCCCAGTAAATTCATGCTGTTACCCAGAGACTGTTGGGTTAGAGTGGAATGCTATAACGGAGAAATTAGCAAATTCAGATAAAATTCATTGCCTGAACTGTTTGCTGTAGCTCCTTACCACAGCCGCTTCTTGACATATTCATCATTCAGCTTCCAAAATATTCAGTTTGACCATTCTCATAGTAAGAGAAATGGAGGCATACTTTTGGAAGCAGCAGGCAAAGGAACCAGTAAGTATTTGCTCCAGCTGTGAACGTGCAGCTTTCGGCATTTGCATTTTTGCCTACACTAGTTCTTGTGAAGCCTAACTACCATAAACATTCTGGTGGTGCCAAGAGGCTTGAAAATCAGCATCGAGAGAGAAGGAGGAATAGAGACTGCCGCCTCCTGATTGCAAAGCAGCCCGAGGTCTAAATGGCAACAAAACGTTATACATAATGTCTGATTCACTGTGTGGAGAATGTAAAGAATTGAGACCTCCCGACACAGTTTACATTGGCCCTTTTTATGACTAATTGTGCAGAAAATAGCTCTGCTTGTAGTGTGCATGGAAACAGTTCAGGTTTCTGCTGTGTGTCAGCTAATGGGCTAGCAAGGCTTTTTTAGCACAACTTCAAAGGCTCTGGCAATGGAGGTCCTTTGTGAGGGAATTATCTCCTGCTCCTTTGTACCCCTTTATCCTTCTAAGCCGTGGAACAAAGAATTGTGAAACGAAGAGACAGAGTAATATGTAGTAGATCTCTAGACCTAGATAAAGTATGTTACATTTGCTTAAAAACATTTTTTCTGCTTCTGTCATCAAAACAAGGTTATATTTTTCTGTGTAGGAACACCCAAGTTCATTTAACTTTTGAGGGATGCAACCGTATGCTTAGGTATGCTATTGATGGGGGTCACCAGAACATCTGAAATGGTAAAGGAGAGCTTTAGTTTCTGTGGTCAATTAGAAAATACGTGGCTGTTACTGTTAGAGTTGGCTGAGAAGTGTATTTCTCTCCGCCTCAGGATATTCCACTAAGAAAGGACGAAAATGCATTTTTTCAGCAGTGTGTGTGCGCGCGCATGTGCATGCTTTGAGGAAATCATGTATTTTTCATCTTTTTGTAAAAAAACGAAGTGGTTTATTCTTTCTTTCTTCCAGTGAAAAATGAAACTTTGGGGAGGTAAGGAAATGCATTACATGCATCTGCTTTGTGTAGTCCGAAGCACAGTTCTTAATTAAAAATAAAAAAGCAAACCAGGAATGGAAGGTGTTTGATTAATGTTAGCAACCATGCTGTGTAACGTGTTCCTCCAGTGTCTCCAGATCCTCTGTCTCGAAAAAACAAGACATGAGTGAAAGGAGAATAATCTTGGCCTCATCAAATTTAATGAAGAAACACCGCCAAGTGCAGTGAGCCACGCTAGCCACTCCGCTGCGTTTATGTTCAAACAGCAAAATGACTCTGTGTTTAGCACTGGGTCTTGTCCTCAAGCAAATCTCTTGAGTATCTCCTTATCCTTAGAGGGTGGAAGGATTGCATCCACACCTTTTTTTTTAATCTTAAGCTGTTAGGAGAGGCTTGTACTATCGCCATGCCCAAGTACAGACTTTCACTTCAAGTCCCTATCTAGAAAATCTTTTATGTCTGCTTTCTCTCCTCTTCCCATACTTGCATGGATTTCCCGAGGCAGTTGGTGTTCTGACCTCTTGGATCCAGTTTTCATCAGCTGTCAAGGTAAATTTGGTTAATACTGCATGGATAGTTTATTCAGGTTGAGACTGAAGAGGGAATAGTGATGGAGAAGCAAGAACATTCCCCTGTCTCTCTAATCTGTCTGATATGTATCTAGATGCACTAACTTTTCAATAATTATACTTTCTTGATTTTTTTTTTTTTTAAATGAAAATTTCCAGGCCAGGCAGAGAAATTTTTAAAAGATTTTAGAAAAGCATACACACACAAACACACACAGACGCACATATATAAACTTCATTTTTTTTATAGCTATAAATAAAAATTAAATCCTCTGATGTTATAAAAAATCTGGCAATTATTACATATTCTGTTTGCACATATGGGCAGCCAGAGGCAGGGATTTGATGTTTTTCACTGATGCTGAGCTTAATTGTCTCTAATATACAGATTAAATTCGTTTTCACGGCATGCCATAAGCTGTCAAAATTATTACATTGTTGTCGGTATCTAACAAGTGAATGCTTGTCTCAAGTTGTATGTGACCAAGGAGAGTCATTTTATATAAGAAATTTTTCATACAGAAAATTTTCCTGGATTTTAAAACTGGGAAGGATAACTATGGTGGACTTAGCAGCAGGAGGCAAGCCAAGACATTTCTTCCAGGAATTCTTTAACCCTGGAAGTACAGCAATGACATGAGGGTGTTTTCATGTTTCACTTTACCCACCTGCACTGGACCTCTCAAGTGCCACCTTTTTCCTCAAACCTTCCTCTTCCACATATCTCTGATCCCGAGGAGCTCCTTGCCATGGGATACCATGGATCACTGTTGGGAAGGTGTCTGTGTTGGGTGGGAAGGTTGCTGGTCTGAGCATGCGTATTTTCAGTTTTTCCATCATTGAGGTAGAGCATGACTTCAAATTGCTTGTAGAGTGCATAATGAGATAATGAGTTGGCCACAGCAGCATTACTGTGACGTAAAATAAACAGATGGATACAAAACCAATCGCAATATGTAAATTTTGACTGAGCAGAAAAGTTAAGACAAGTAGAAGTCAGAGCTGGTCCATATAGAAATCTTGCAGTCAGGTGGAAAGGATGCATGAACAGGACAAGCTGATGGTGAGACGGGTGGTGATTTACCCAGATGTACGTGGGATAATGCAAACAGGAAAATTTTAACGTAAAGCTTTGCAAAGACCTGCTCATGCCATTTCCTAGCAGTTGTTAAAGCTTCAGGTTCTGTTGATGTATGTGGAATGAAGAATTATTTAGGGGTCAGCTTGAAGTTGGGTTTTGGGGGTTTTTTTTGTTTGTTTTGATTTCTCTTGGTTGAACTGGAGCATTGAAAATATTTTAGTATGTGTTGAATTGTGGATCTAAAATGAAATAACTATGTTCACACTGAAGTTTGTAATGAAGATTTTCATTTATTCAGAGATTTGGAGTCGGGGGGGGGCAGTTTTAATGGAAGCTGGTATTCCTTCTTGTTAGGAAAGGCAAAATTAAAGGAATAAGCCTCGAGCGTGGAGCAGAGGGTAAGGACATTTGTGATATGCAAATTCAGTCCCTAGTCTCAGAAGAGGTCCTGGGGACATTCATTCCCTGCGTGGGTGGGTTTTACCTTGGCAGGAACCTCATCTGTTCCCCGTAATTGCAGTCTAAATCCGAGACAAACTCCTGGATGGCTGGAGGACAGCTCCCAAGAGAAAGGGGTACAGCAGAGGACTGAACAGCTTGGGGTGACTTACCCTGTGGAAACACGCATCTCACCACGTGTTTTTCTGCCACCCTCACAGCAGATCACCGGTCCAACGAGCTAGCAGCTTTCATCATGGTCTCCACACAGAGGGCAGGAATGGGAAGTCCAGAGGTATCACCTTTTGGTCTTCATCCATCACTGAAGGGACTCGCGGGCTTTGCTGGGGAGCTGACATTGTTGACGGTCCTACCATTTTGTGGATAAGGAATCAGAGCTGTTGCATAGTTACTTCTTTTCTTGGGTTTAAAGCAGTTAAAATTGGGTCATACTGTCATGATGTCAAAGATTTGCTGGATTCAGGATGATTGGCATTTCAGACTCCGGTTCAGGGAAAGTAGAGCGTTGTACCATGGACTCAGAAACATCTCTGACTTTGACACCTTTGACTTCGGTTCCTTAGTGTCACTTTGCCAGTCCCAGAATGGGGACCTTTGTTTGCCTTGGCCACTGCATAAAAAACCAGGATATGATCAAATCCAGTTAATCACTCACAAATGTCTCATTTCTTGAATCTCTGAGGGTGTGTAACACATTTTTGGGACTGCTCTCTGCTCCTTTGGCTTTTGTTATAAGTAAGTTAGTCAGGGGAAAATCAAATTTTGAGTTTTCCTAAAAGGAAGTGGAGGAATCCTGGAACACGCTAGGGCTCTGCAAATGTACGTTTAATCATTTAAAGAAATGTCTTTTGGCTAAAAGCTCTTACCAGTGCTTGCAAGTTGCACTAAAAGCCATACGACTACATCATTCCCACAACTGATGCGAATTAGCGCCCTTGTTGGCAGCGTGAGTGGAGAGATGCAGGCTTAGTGAATACTAGGGACTGAATTACTCTCAAATTCATAGCGACTTTGTGCCGTATGGGTGAGGTGTCCTAGGGGTGACTCTACTGACGGTTACGCCAGCTCCTTACGCAGTGGCATGCATGGAGGAGACTCTGGCATGTCCTGCCTGCCTTGTTTTTTCAGTGCAAGGCATTTGGCTCTGCCATGGAGCCGGGCAGTTACAAGCATCTCCTGCAAACACACTGTGCTTAAGGCAGCAGCAAACCGGAGGAGTGCGTTTTTACACGCGGCACGTGGTGGAACTCCCTGCTGCAAGATGTCAGAGGGCAGAAAGTACATGGAGGCAGAGGCTTGAGCACATTCGTCGTGAATTGGTCTATTCAGAGCTGGCAGTGAGATGCGATGACCTGGGTGTAAATGAGGGTCATCCAGCCGTGCAGAGCTGGAAGCTAATGGACATAATGGAGGAGGATTGTTCTGTCCTTTCTCAGTGTCATTCACGTATGTATTTATATACCTTTAACATTGACCACAGGCTACAGTTGGAGACAGGTTACTGGGCTACGTGGATTTTAATAAACCTGTTAGTGGACTTCTTGCCTCCTTACTTTATACAGCTAACCCATCCTGAAAACAATGCGGGACTCTGACAATAAGTTGAAAGCTTCGAAGGGATTACGCTGTCTTATTGAGTCTGTACCCAAAGTCCTTTGAGGGCTCCCATTGACTCCAGTGGGATTTGGTTCAGACCTCAAGTATATAGGACTCCCTTAAGTAAACTCTTTCAAGGCCCGTACATGCTGCAATACTTATTGGGCTCTTTGTTACTTCTGTGAATAGGAATGTGACCTTTACACTTCTAGCAAAGAGCCCTGATTTACAGGAGTAAATCTTCACGTTTTGGGAGAGATAAGGTTACCGTCCCAGCTCCTCGCAACCCTGCTGTGCAGGTGGCTGAGCAGTTGATGAAGCAATTCCTGAATCACTGCCGTTTTAGGTAGATAAGCACTGAGCATGCAGTACAGCAGCTTCAGAGCTTCTTCATAAGCAGATGTCCATGAACGATGATGAGCAGGGTGGACATCTGGGGTTGTACCAATTTGTGAGTCAAAGCCCCAGTAATATTCTTTTTGCCACTGCAGGGTCATTCTGATACCCATGTTAGAAGTTTATTTAGTCCGTGCACATACCAAAAATGGCCACAGTGGAAGACAAGACTAGCAATTCATCTAGGTTTTCTTTTATCCACCCGGTCCCTTGCCGTGTGAGGGGACGGAGGGGTAAATAACATGGAAGAAGAGCGTATCAGACTGTACGCTGTCTCTTCCTCTGGCCATTGCCAAAGGCTGCAGTGGGCTACCTGGTGAATAGCTGAGCCTGAATTACAACAAATTGCATAACGTGCCTTTCTTGCTTTTGGAGCTGGTCTAGCTTCTGGTAACCTTGCCTCCCAAACTTGTTCCAACAGGAGAAACTCAAGTGAGTGAGAGGAGCAGTTTGATTGACAGTGCTATTTTCTACCTGTATTTTAGGTCACTTCCTGGGTAACAACACTGTGATTGATGTACTGAGACAAGCAGGATTTGAAGTGGAGCACACCCCTCCTGGACAACCAATTGGAAAGTAAGCAGCTGCCCACAGATTATTAATCACTTTCTCTCCTTTTCTTTTTTCTCTCCCTTTTTCTGTGACTAAGCAAGATCATTGCATTAGTACAGGAGGTGGGTGAGGGGGTGCGGAACCTCCCTTTCCTACCCACGTTCCAGACAAAAAGTGCATTGTAAAGCATTGTGTAAGTTTGGAAACACACGGAGCCTCAGTGGCTGTTTTTTTCACTTGGGAGCATTATTCATATCACAGCTGCTTCACTGTACCAGATCAGAAGGGCCACAGTTTCCTTCTGTTTTCAAGAAACATCTCGTTCAGTTCATTTTCCCCCGTAGCTGTTTTGTCTTTTTCTCTTCATGGGGTTTTACTTGCTTCACCATTGCAGGGCAGTAGACTGCCACCAACTTCATTTTTCAGGCCTCTCTGTCAGGCTGCTCTTCTTCAGGTGGAATTTCAGTTTTGCCCGAAGGACCAGATTTAATGCGGCAGATGCACCTTGGAAAGTGTGGTGGTGATGCAATATTCCCTGAGCTTCTCCATCTATCTGATCAAGTAAAGCAGACAAGAAGGATTGATTACCAGGGTCTTGGCAATCTTAATTAGTATACGATAAAATATGGCACAAAATTGTCTGGTGAAACAGACTTCCTTCCTCCCCTAGACTTTTCTCTTTCTTGGCCATTTAGATGAGGTCTCTGTCTAAAGATATCATAGACAATAAAACTGGGAGGGATGGTGAGAGACCGTCTAGCTTTGGCTGAGATTGCTCTGTCATAGGATTGTTATCCTCATTAGGAGAAAGCGTTAGCAGCATGCTCCTGTCCCTGGTGGGCAGACATGACACGGTCCAAATATGAGGTGAGTTTCAATATGGAGGATTAATCGCAGGGCTAGTAGACATGTCTGAAAAAGCTATGTTTAATATAGTTGGAAAATCTGGCTGATCTAACCTTGTTTGTGAAACATCCGCAATGATTCATATAGAATATAATATGGCTCAACTGTACATAAGTGTCTTTGACAGAGCATTTGTTGTAAATGCTTCTTGGAATATGTTGAGCACAGTCTTAAATAACAATGGGGAAAATAAGAAGAAAAAGCTATCAAACACAGGGAAGAGTATATATTCAGAGGAGGTTTAAGAAGCAATTTGGCAGAGGGAGAAAAGTCAACATGGCACAGGGAAGAGCAGTAAACACTGTAACTGGCTGGAGCTGGAAATTTTGGCTAAAATCAACAAAAATGCTTGTGTCTAAAAATACAGCAAAACAGAAATAACAAGCAAACTATACCAAAACAGCTGAGGCATACCGTTCCTAGGTTTCTGACAAAGAAACTTTCCTCTTGGGGAAGCAGCACTTTCCTCAGCAATTTTCATTTAGTTGAAAGTATCATCTTCCCCTGAAAAGTATTTCAACTGAAAATTATGAAACTATTAATTTATTGGCTGTTTGCAAGCCCTTGAGAAGAAAGAAAGATACAGTAGTGTGAGAGATGTCCAAGAATAGTCTCTGCTCTTTATGGTCTTGGGATATGTCTATACACGTCATCACAGACTTAACATGATGGGGCAGGAAACTTGAAACAAAGCCACTGCTTAATATTGACTTATTTGCAATATGGGGCACCTCTGTGTATGCATTCCCCTACCTCGGCAGCAGTGTCTCTTGTTCATGATGTCTTCCCTAAAATTGTCAGTCCCTGGGGGAAACGTACTTGAAAGCAAGTGGACTTTGGACTGCTGCCTAGAACGGTGCCTATGTCCTCAGTTGAATTATCCTACACTTGGTAGCTTCTGTTCCCAGACTAGAGCGTTGGGCAGGTTGGTCCCTTTGTCTGGACTAGTACCCTAATTCCAGTGGGGTCTGTTCTGAACATTGAACATACAAAACTTTATTAAAGGGTATGCTGTTGTGCGTGAGTACTGGATTGAGTTGAGAGAGAGTATGTGTTTGTACTCCAAAAAGATTAGATGCGCTGTATGTTTTCCTGTGGCCTGATGATCCAGGCAGATCGGCCAGTCTTAGGTGAGAAAACAGGAAGAAAAATACATGGCATGGTAAAGAAATCCAGAGTTGCCACTAAATTGCATTACTCAAGGTGCAGAAACAGTAGGAGATTAAAGAAAGTTTAAATAAAGAGCATTTACATATATTAATAGAAAACAGCTTGCTGCCTTTAGGAAAAAAGAGACTCCCTCCCCATCAGGGACTGTATTTTCGTTGTCCTACAGCTGGGGCTGTAGCCATCAGAAGTGCTTGGGCCTTCCCCTTAGAAGCGAGGAGGCTGCTGCGAACCATTTTGTCTCTCTTTTTTAGAATAGCTTGTATTTTATGATTTCTGGGCAAGCTGCAAAAGACAGTCTAGTCAAACACAGTTATGACAAAATTGATGGCATATTCAGAAAGCACGGCCAGTTAATTGTTGTGATGTTGGGGCTATGTTGCTGTAATTGAGAGTCTTAAGGATCCTTGCATTTTTGTCTACCTTTCTTTTTTTGCTCTCCTCTTTCGTTTTTAAAAGATGAAATAAAAACATTTGAAAACAGTTAGAAAGGCCCAGAAGAGGAACCGTTTCGGGAAAGCAGCTATACTAGCCACACGTATGCATAGAATAAACAAATAGAAGCTCAACAAATTTTGAGCTGCTTGCAAGCGGAAATTGTTTTATGGATTATAGAGATGCCGGTGTTTTCATCTTGATTCTTGTGGAGCCATACATGAAATAAGATAATTTCTGTCCTCTGCTGAAACCCAAAAGAGACATTTCTGCTTTACTTCCAAATAAGTTGTGTAAGGGAGTCAAGCCCACTGCATTGCATTCTTGGCACTAACAATTGAAAAATTGGATGGTGTTCAGGGAAGATCAGCTGGACTTTAATGTAGAGATTGGTGGGGATGGACAGCACATGGAAAAAACAGCAAGGATTGGAAAAAACTGAAGCAGCTACATGCTTATGTTTTGGCCAAGGGAATTCAAAAAAGGACTGTTGTGGACAGTTTGTGTGCAGAAGAACAGAGGAACAATTTGAGCTGGCACATAGGAATGTTTGGAGTTATATCATACTGAAACTGAGGGTAGGTTTGGCTGAATTTCAGTGATTTCTTGAGGGTAATTTGCAGGACAATCTTTCTCCGGTTAAGTCAGAAGCCCCATTATTTGAAATGATGAAAGTAACTTTAGCAAAACACTCGTGCTACGTCCTACTTACTACCAATGCTGCCTTGCCAAAAAAGCAAATAACTATTTTTCTTTAATACCTCTGTTCCTAGAACAGTATGATTGTTATTATTGAAATTATTAGTAGTCTGATCTTTATTGTTCAATAATAATGAAGCAGTGGTACCATAGGTAGGTGGGGTGGTCTGTTATGATATTTAAGCTCTGCCATCCATTTCAGTTTCAGAAAGGACAAGAGAATACCTTTTTAGAAAATAACTAGTACTGCTCCTGTGTATCAGAAGAGCCTTGGGAAGAGTGAAACAGGGCAAAGACCAAAGCTGTTTATGCTTTCAGTTACATACAGGCTGGGTAAAGCCAGAAGATTGTTGGCTTCCTCTGTCCAAAATGCTAAGCATGGGTTGTGAAATGGCTGCTTTTTAAGCCGACCAAAATGAATACCTAGAGTCTCACATTTCTGTTGTCTAGTGACAAGCACAAATTTGAGCCAAGTTCTCCCTTTCTTAAGGTACTGGGGAAAAATAAAGTGAGACATTGGCAGGCTAGAAGAGATATCCAAGACATGGAGGGGTTTGATGGCTCCAGAATCAATGAACTGGCAAAGAAAAGTTCATATAAAGTACCTTTAGCTGGTGTGGAGCTATTTGGGAGCTCTCACTGGCTGGATTTCTGAAATCCCCTAGCTCCCGTTGATCTGCCTGGTGGCCCAGTGCTGACCTTCCTAGAATCCCACCAGCTGGCTGTTGAAAATACCTTCTTTAAAGCTCGATCCCTTTCTGTAAAAGAAACCCTGTTGTACTCAGCATGCAGAACAGTGCCATAAACACTTGAGAATTTATCCTCACATTGGCTTCATTTGTTTATTTTGTTGCCTGAGGGAAAGTGTCCCAAATCTGTTTGCCTGACAACCTTCAACAGCATTCGTATTTGCTTCTTATTTTGCTGGCTGTCCTCCTCGTCCCCAGATAAAGGCACTGGAAAATGAATGGCTGAATCAGTATCTCATTGCTTTGCCCTGAGATAAGAAAGGCAAGGTTTTTTTGTGGGGCTTCTGCCAACTGGCCGTCCCTGCCCCTCTCTGTCTTCAGAAAGCAGAGCTGCATGCTTGGGGTGGGGAGAGGGGAAGAGATGGGAGAAAGTTTCCCCTCAGATGGATTCCAGTGACTTGAGCAGATAAAGGGCCACAGCTGCTTCACATTTAATTGGAAACAGCCAAATTGCAAGATCAAGCCCGGAAGCACCTGTGTCCATGATGATTCTATTGTTACTGGGTTCTCGGAATCGGCTCTGACCTTCTGCCATGCGCCAAGCCCTGACGTACTGCACACCGTTCTCTCGGCCAGAAAAACATGCAGCAGTGCTCATTTCCATCAGACTGTTCTTTCTGATATTATGCTCAATTCTACCTTCTTTCAGAATGGGAGAATTCAGGACAAGCTTTTATTTCTGCCCATCTGAGAGTTTATTGTAAACCCTCAGAGCTCTGCTGTAGAAATTAATTACCCTTCCTCCTTATGTTTGAACTTCCTGGCCCAGAAGCAACACGTCTTTGCTGTTGTAGCTTATTCCTTTCCTTCTTTCTGAAGGAAAGAGCTTGTTCCTTCACCTTTTCCTATAGCATCCTACAGGTGTGACCCCGGCTCTCCTACTCTGCAACTCTCGTTGTCTCATGGTGGAAGTCTTTGCTCCACTACGAATGCTTTCTTCTTCCCCACAGGATGAAAGCACACCCGATCCACACAGTGATGCAGCCATTTCAGTCCATCAGGACCCTAACCTTCACGAGGTGATATGCAGAGATGGGAAAATGTTTGACATAACATTCCCCGCAGCCCCAAAAGTGGTAAAAGTGCCAGTTCAATAGATTACATCCCAGAAACTTATGGATGGCATGAGAGCCATCAGGAGTCTCCCAGTAGTTGTCAAGTTCCTTGGGATGCCCAAGCAACTTTCTGGTGTCAGCCTGGCAGGGTTACTCCACTCTGCTTAGCTGTTAATGTTCGGGATGTGTTTGGGAGAATGTTAAAGTTGTAGTGAAATAAGTAAAATTTTATTTAGAAGAGAAGAAAAAAAAAATTATGAATGCTGTGACACTTTCATTGGAAACAACTGAGTTAACTGAGAAGAAAAGAAGAGCTTGGGGGATGTTAGCCCAGTCTGGATCCCATCTCTTCTGAGACAGGGAAAAATGCACACTATTTTTTTTTTTCTGTGGGTGGAATAATCTCCCCGTTGGGATGCTGCAGTTCTTCTTAAACCTATTGTAAACCTTTGGATCTTTCACTTGATCTGAGCCTGAAGATCATACTCCCTGCACTAGCTTGCTTCCCTCAGAAGGAAAGCAAACCCATTATTTAGGGGGGTTTCTCTGACAGCATAATTTGCAGTAAGAGGTGCATAGGGATTAAATGGGATTCATCTGCATGCATTGGCAAATTTATTGCCTCATCTAACATCGGAGAATATGACTACTTAATGCTTAAAATATTTAGTCATGAAAATATGCACATTACATTTTCAAGGGATTCCCACGTGCCTTTAAAATAGCCTCCTTTGCAATTCAGTTGTCTTTGTATCTATAATTACGTTATAGCTACAAAGTCTGAGCCAGTCAAAGTAACACTTAGACGGAAAGAAATTGAAGAAAATCTACCAAAATGTGGTAGAGAAGCAAAGTCAACTTACAAGTTCTCAGCCATAGAAACTTAATTATCCTGTCACCTCCTGAGCAACACGTTACTTAGGGCCAGTGCATCTGCATGTTCTTTAGGCCACCTTTAAACGCCGAACACCTTCTGAAAGAGTGGAATTTAGCAACTTGCTACAAAAAACTCTGGGAAAGAGCAAGATAATTCATGGTGTTGGTGAAAGAATATGGAACAAAACTCCTCAGGAATTTTGTGCTTGACTAGTTCTCCCAGTGGGACATTCACTTTTCTCTATAATCAGATTTTATCCTTGGCAAAATTTCTGGTTTCTTTTGAAAAAATTGTTTCATATTCCATATCATTCTGTTCCTTGGGAACTTGCGCACAGGGCCACTGGGGAACCTGGGCTTGCTTCTTTTTGCTCAAGGGCAGCTTGCTCGCTGAGCTGTCCTGAAGCCAGTGCTAAGGTTTCTAGGCTTTTTGCTGCTCTGCAGCCCATCAGTTTTAGGAGATCTGTATCTCATACTCCATAAACTATCTATAATAGTCAACTTACAGAGCCTTGGAGACTTCAAAAGTTCAGAGCTAATTCTTACTTTATTTCCTAGCCAAATTTTGGAGTTCTTGTTTTCACAGGAGAAGCTGATTTTTCGTCCTCTTTCTGCTTCCAGCCAACTCTAATGCAGATCTTTTCACCTAAGGTTGTTAGTATAAGATGAAAATTCTGGTCTATAGTTATTAGAGATAAAGCTGATCCAAACTGCACTGAAGTCAACAACAAGGCTTCCATCAGTGCCGGTAGCTTTTAGAGGTCATCGTTAATATGAGATTGTTGCTGATTCTCTCCTGTCTTTGGTTGTGAGGAGGCATGAAGGAATTGGTAGAAAACTAAGAGTATGTTCACACAGTTGTGCAGATGCTTACTATAGTCAATGTAAAAAGACTGGCTTTTCCAGAGAGCTGCTCATGGGTATCTTAGACAGCTGGCCCAACTTGCTTGCAGTAGGTGTCTGGCTAGTTTTAGATGACTAATCATTTTGTGAGATTAATTCCCCTCCTATTTGAAGGATTTGTGCCCCATGTTCAAGTCGACAGTGTCACTAGACTCGTTTAAGCCTTTGGAAAGATCGCACCATCCCCTCTCCAGCGTTATATTGAAACAGTGAGATTGTGCGAGTTTTGTGTTTGTGTATTCAGCCTGCACTTGTCCTGTGGATTGATGGCCTCCGTCCCAAGTGATATCAATCTGGGCTGAAGTGCAGCTGCACTTTGTAACAGCTCAAGGGGCACAAAGGTATCAAGTGGTATTGTGTGGTTTGAAAGATGTCGTTTATCTAAGGAAGTTTGTGGTCTGTTTGCTGTCACTCTGTCTTTGCAGCGCCGACTTCCCTTACCTTCGCTATCACGTTGTCAGGCAAAGAGACCTCACACGTTAGGACAGATAGCTTTTCCACTTCCAGAGCTGACTTCTTTTCCTTCAGCAAGAGGTCTGTGGGTTGTGTTGCAATCAGTAGAGCTGCTTGATTCAGCGTGAGTGTAATTGCTAGTAATTTTGCTTGCAGGGAGCTCTTTAACGTGCACGAGTTCCTAAAAAAGGAACAGGAAGAAAGGGAGTCAATGACTTTTTTCATTGACACTTTCACTTAAAATTCCTTCAAGAATAGCGCCTTAAAAGAAAACAGTTGGGGGTACAGTTTTCTACATAGGAATATATTGACAAATACATTTTGTCTTTCATGAGTGATCGGGTGTTCATAGGGTCATTCTTCACAGTTTAAACGGGGTTAGAAGCCCTCCGAAACAACATTGTGTGACTGGTGGCATGGCCAAATGACTCCTTGTGGGTGGATCTTGTTGTGGCAAGCTGCGAAATTTACTGAAACCTTTCTGAATTGCTCCCACAAGTAGAAGATCACTCTAATGTACATATGCGGTGTGATCTTGTGCCATTTCTTGTCCACTACAGTGCAAAATAGTCTCACTTTCAACAACTCGTGGTATCTCGGCCAAGCCAGGTGGCTTCACACTGGCCGCAACCCAGCTTTGGGTCTGAAATGACTGTGTGGGTGTCCCTTTAGGAGAATCATGGTGAAGGGTCAGACTGAGAAGCATGTATATCAGCTGCTCCTCCTAGTTAAGTGCTAATGGTAGAATGCCAAAAAAAAGTAAGTTCTTACAACGGGACTAGTAAATTAAGAATGGTGAATATATGAAGCACTTGTCACAGTAAATAACTTAGAAGCCAGAATACATTTTCATGTCATAATCATTGAATCATTTTTATGAGAAGTCAAAGTAAATTCAGATGTAATCTGTAAAGTATGTAAAGAGTTTAATTCATCCAGTAAATCATGTGTTGGGAATACTGTACCCAGCTCCAGATCAGATATACTTCAGAGACGCTTTAAGGTTTTAAAATCCTTCCACAAGCTAAACTGATCTCCAGAACCTTCGGAGGTTCACCCTTCTCTGGAGCTCATGCTCCATGCAAGTGAACGTCACGCCAATATGTTTCCCATTTCCTGGGGATTAAACTGCTGTGTTTGATGACTCAGGAGTTCCCAAGAAAGCAACTCAGTCACTCACTCTGTCTGAGGCCTCTGGTGTCTCAGAGGACTTGTCTTCTCTTGCGCAGTGATTCATGAGTTCAGAGCAGGGGATCAGCTCTCTTATTTTTTTTTTTCTTGCCACAAAGTTAATTAATAAAACAAATTTCTATTAGTGGGTGTTGAAAGACTTTGGCTTTCCACCTACACTCCCAAATGCTCCGCATTCCAGGGAGAATGAAAAATGGACCTGTGAATAGAAACGGGAAGGAGGAAAAATGGGTCAGATCCTGTATATGGATATAGTCACAGTGGCTGTCAATTGATACGATGGAGGAATATCCTGAATGAAGACAATTTCCTGCAATCATGATTGCTAAAAATGTACTATTACAGTAATGCAATTTCAGAATTAATACATGGAAATTTAGAGAGAAAGATTGGGGCACAGGGAGTGTCTGACAGAAACTGAATTATCTGTTTGGGCCTCCGCCTTGACTTCTTGTTCAGGCGGGTGGCCGCATGGACAGCAGTTGTTCTGCTCGTGAAAATTGGATCCCTTGCCACTGTCACAGTCCTCTGAGACTCCAGTGGGTCAGGAGAAGCACCTGGAGGATTTACCCCATCATGGCTGCTGTGGACCTGGCTATGCCCATCTCTCTGCCTCATCTGTAGCCTCACCGTAGAACAGAATTTTTCATCAGCACCAAGAATTAGCCTAAATTTACACCCGGCATGGTAATAACTCCTGTTGACTTCAGCAAGAAAACAGGTGGTCCCACAGAGGACCAGAGTTGACAGAAGGACTAGATTTGGGGTATTTCCCTTTCTACTGCTGTATGGGACGTCCGACCAGCCCACAACTCTGCAGTGCCACTCTGCTGGTGGCAGCTTGCAGAGGAAGAGAGACCTAATTTGGTGCTCTTGTTTGTGGGTAAGAGCACACTGAAGCTTTTCTCCACTGACTCCCAGGACACGCGTGAAATCAGGGATACTAAGATTTCCCTGCTAACCTGCAGCCACTCAGTAGCAAAGTCGTAGACAGGCCCCAAGCGCTGTGGTATCCAGTGCCCTGTCTGGCCACTAGATTTGAATCTCCTGTCATCTGACTCCAGCTTCACGTTTCCAAATTACTCTTACAAAAATAAAGGCAGTCACAGAAATACCTCTGTCAAGACAGCACATCCCTGTTTATGTTTGAACGGCCGATACGAATTTGGAGTCTCCAGCGATCAAAGTGCGTATTCAGAGAGATGAGCCCCATGTTGTGTTTGAAGTGAGCGCAGCACTTTGAAGCGAGGATGAAGCAGGAGTAAATCAGAATGAAGGATGTGGGGCATTAACTACTTTACATGAAATCCCTGCTGGAAAGATGTGGCCAGTGTTCCAAAGTTTTCCTTGGAGGGTGCTTGGAAGTTGCATACCAGCCTATTTGTGAAAAGCTAAACAGTTCCCTGTTGTCCTTGATGTGAAATGCTTCCCAGATAAACACTTTCCCCCTCCATTGAAGAAAAATGATACAGCCTGTCCCGAGCTCTAACACAGAGGACTACACTGGGCTGCTGCTCAGCCTCTGCAAGTTTGCTGGTTTCTGTTGGCATTGAACTTTGCTATGTTCATATACATGCCAGCATCGTTAATAAAAGGCTGTTACTGAGTGAGACTGGGATAATCTTCAAGGGTTTAATAACGTTATGTGCCCACATCTTTGCGTCTCTGGGTTCATTATACCCCTGGAATGTAAATCCCAATCCACAGTGGCTAAACAAGGTTCACATGGATCTCAAATGTTTTTGTGGTATTGTCTCCTCCTGATTTCTGAAGGGGAAAGAAAACATTGCTAGCTGAAATAAATTCACGTGATTCTCTACAAGGAGAGCAGTAAACCTCTGCTGCTGTAGTGGGTTTAGGTTGTAACATTGCCTGCCTTTGCGGCATTTTAAGTCATTTTAAGGAATTATTCCTAACACCCACAGGGTCAAGGCATCATATTCCAGCATAAAGAAGATTCAGAAGTCCCTGCATGAACTTTAAAGAGGAAAAAGCTGGTTTCTGAAATCAGCAGTGCTAAGAATCAAGGCTGTCTGACACCAGGGTAATACTGGTGGTGGCTTGGCCTAGGTCGGTGGGTGGCTCTTCCTCTGCTTCTCCCATCCTTGCAGATGGAGATTTGAAGAACCTTGTTGTGTCCTCACCTCTGACTCCAGTTTGGGCACAAACATGGTTTTGTTGGGTGCCTCCTTCCTTCCTCCATAGTGCCACCCAGGCTGAAGACCTCTTCCCAGGAGCAGGGGGTCATTCCACTCATTGACCTACAGTCAACGGATGCAATAGATGCACAGATTGGCTTTTTGCCACCATTTTGTCAAAGCAAACCTTGCTTTGCGTTTGTGACAAAGGAATCATCTCTCTTCCCCTAGAGGCATGTGATTTCTTGCTAATGTTAAATGAGAATTTTGCACATGTATCAAACTTATATGTAGATTAGGTTTTAGGTCGCAAATGAAACTGGGAAGTGCAACTTCCATTGACATTTAGCAGGCATTGAGGTTTAAATCCCTGAGGCAATTTTAGAAACATCCCTCTCAAGGAGAAAGGACATTGACTTGAAAGAAACCAGAGTTAACAAGGGTTTTGTTTGTTTGTTTTATGAATGCAGCCATGAATTTAGGGCAATTTCTATGTATTCAAGCATTCATACTGATAGCAATCATTGCTGAATGGTCAGCAATTGCCACTCAAATCAGTGAAAGGCGGCAAATGAAATGCACAACCAGAAGTGTTTTAAATGAGATGACGGAGCAGGATACTGATTTTATTTTCTTCTTTCACTATTGGAGTGCAGTGTCCCACTTCCCTCCCTCTTTACCTCCCCTGCCTTTCCAAGAAACCCCTGGTCGGTCTGTGAACGACAGACCTGATGAGATCTAGGGGTCCTATGGGTTTTCTGATTGTTGGACTCTGGTATCTAGGAAAGGGCTGAGCTCATACCTGAGTCTTTCCTCATAAAGCCTGACTCCTTCCTGCTTATTTTCGTATAAATAAGGACATACACTCTTTTTTAATCTCTGTGCTACTTGGGTTAATTCACTTACAACTGGCTGTTAGATTGAGTCTTACTAGAGAAGGGAGGAGACAGAGGGATGGACAGGAGTGTGTGCAGGGTGTCATCGTTTGCTCAGGAAAAGAGCATTGCTTGAGTAGCCTGTGCTTCTGTTCAGAATTAACATCTCTGTCTCCGCGGGCCCGGTGGGGCAGCCCCCAGCGCTTAGTCTCATTGCAGAGAGGTGAGTCAGATGCAGTTTTAATTAAAACATCTTACGTGGGCAGCATTTCAACAGCACGAGGTGGCAGCTTTGCAGTCTGGCCCATGCTTATCTGTCCGCTCACGTGGCCCCGCCAGCACAGCATCTCTGCATCTTTGCGGAATTTCTTCTCACTATCTTCAGGTGAGGTGGGGAGTTATCTCCGTGGGTGGATGGAAAACTGGGGCATAAAGAGTTTTTTAACTCCCTGAGGGAAACTATGGCAGCACAGCTAGTTCAGCGTTAGTTAAACTACCAACCCCTAAACCACTAGGCGATCCCTCCCCTCTCAGGATTTGATGGGCAGCGCTCAGGCCGGGAGAGCTGTGAAAGCACTGGCAGCGCTGTGCTGCTCTGAATAAATACGAGACATATCTCAGCCACCGCAGAGCATGATGCAGAGGTCATCTGAGTCTTCTTCCCAGTGCCTGAGACTCACCCACTTCTCTCAGCACTTTCTTGTACAGACGTTTCGTGTGTGGAGCTGCTTCCAGTGAAAGTGGAAGATTTGGATGGGCTTTCTGTTTCTGGGCTTAGTGTCGCCTGGTACATGCCTGTCAATCTCACACTTGTGGTATGGAGACATCACCTATCCAGGATTGATCTTAGCTGCCAGGGTAGACCACAACAGCAGAAAAAAAAGGCAAGGGCTTTCTGTGGCTGACACCAACATAAATTCAGCTCTACTGTGCAGACAACATGGCAGAAAATGGGGTTCCGTAGGGGCCCTTTTGGCTAAGGCAGCATCTCTGACCTGTGCTGTGAATCCAACACTTGGAGTGGAAGGCGGTCTGAGACAGAGAGGAGCCCTCACTTATTAAAAGGTGAAGTCCTTACAGGAGAACTAGCAAGGGATGATATTGTGTGGATTAAGAAGCAGTGGCAAAAGCTGAATGAAGGTTGCAAGCATAGAAGTTGAACCCTTGCTCCTCCAAACCCTTTGAAAATGAGGTATGTATTCCAGTGCAGGGCTCTGTTGCAGGGACGACCTGATCCCATGAGGTTGGGCACACTCGCCGTGGATAGAGAAGACAGTTCACTTTAATAATGTATACTAAAAAAACCCAACTTTAAATTACCAAATTATTCTGAGAACAGAAGAGTGATTTTGAGATAAAAAGCCCTCTGCTAGCAAAGGAATATTGCCTTTTCTGTAGTTTGAGCTGGATTACAGCACCGCCTCAGGAGAAGTCCTAGTTTGGTCACTGTCAAAGTGTTCCAGCTTTCCGTAGTGATAAGAAGCTAACGTGACTGCTAGAACCCGTGCCAGATGCCAGGCATAGTTTTGATGAGTCTCTGACGTCTGTTAGACTTGTGATACTACATGCTTTTCAGTAGCCAGGCAGTGCTACAAATACTAGGCTGTGATGCTCTCTGAAACAACTGGCACCTAGATAAAGCATTTCCAGGCAAACAAACAAATAAATAAACACAGACTAAGAAAACACACATGCACATACAATGGAGGGAGGAGGCTTCCTAACTGACTTACTGTGCTCTGGGGAGCAGCAGAACAAGTGGTTTTCATTTTCCTGGTGTTTCACTTACTGCGGTGTGGGGTTCTTTTCATGGGAGGAGAGCTGGACTTAGTCACTGGTTTTGTGTATGTTTATGTGTGTGTGTGTATAAACAGTTTATGTAGAATTTGGGTCTGCTCAAGCTTGTGACAAGAGCCATTTGTCATTCATGTCCACAAAGCACCCCTAATGAAGATTTCAACCACTGCCAGTCTCCAGTCTAATTTATTATTTTTCCTTGACAAATTAAATCTGCAGAGATTACACGAAGGGCACCTGAGGATCTTGATATCTCTCTGGTCAAGGAAGCCAGTTGGCCTAATTCTTCTGCTGGGCCACAGAAAGCCCTGGTAGCCATACATGGACATTCCCTCCCTTTCCTCCATCGGAAGATGACTGGCACCAGAATTGCTTCAAAGACCCATCACTCTCCTCCCCCTTTTCTCAGCAGAGGCTGTTAGTAGGGGACCTAAGTAGACCTCCACGACTCCTGGTGGCCAGTGCTAACCAGTTAGACGCAGGAGGAAGGAAGCACAGCCTTTATGCAGACCCTCCTCCTCCTGCATTTTTAGCTGTGTTGGTAACTCCTTGGAGCAGGTGAGCCCCCAACACTACTTTGCAATGAAGGAGTTCAGGGAGGGAGGCTGCAAAGGCTCTCACTTCTGTACGGTTGAATGCTGTGTCACTGTATCCTCATGATGCTCTGGCTGTATCTGTCATTGTCTCATACCCTTCACTTGTCAGCTTGCTGAGATGGAGCTCTTTAATGTGTGCATAGTTTATTTCTGGGATTCTTAAATGTACCGATAAAAATAAAAATAATACACATTGCAATGAAGGAGAGAGATTTTCTGGGGTCAGTGCAAGTTTTCCTGTTTTAAGGGGAGAAGACCTGGGCACTGTTGTTTGTAACTAGTCAGTGAGATTTGCCTGAGTTCATTAAAAATCAATCTTTCTTGTAGCCTCAGATACCTCCTAGATATTCAAGCTGTAGTTCAAGGTCTAATCTCATGGGTTTCAATTAACAACCGAAAAAGAGAATATAAAACCTTCTTTTCTTCCTTAAGGTTTCAGCAGCAATATGCATACTTTGTTAATGAAGAATTTTAATGAAGGATGGATTTGTCAGACAGAAATAAGTATCTGATACAAGCAGTTTCATCAGCATGAGTTAATACAGAGAGTGAACCCAGGTGAAACCAGGCTAATACGTAGAGACCTTATGTGAAGTCTCTTAACATTAGAATTGATAGAACAGCATTAGAGTTGATAGAACAGCATTAGATATTAAAGCAAGTGGAGTTTGGAAGAAGAACTCTTCTGCCTTCATCATGTTTCAAGGGCTCTGTCCATTACCGCTCAGTAAAAATGCCCACAGACAGGCTGAAGTGTTGCCTGAATAGGGTTTCTGACAACTGTTTTGTTCTTTTCTTGGAAACACTCAGGCCTTGTGATAAAAACAATGCCGATGGGCTATAACAGTAGTTTGGAGAAAGGCAGACTGGCTCTGTGTTCCTTTTTTTAGCTCAGCAGCCATCAATGGCTAAGCAGATCAGATGTTATACAGTGTCAGCTACAGAGGGGAAAAGTGGATTCAGTGTAACAGAGACGTGGGATCTCTTGCAGGCATGGTCTTCTTACGGCTCTTTGGTTCCACACTTCTGCCTGCTGTTCAGTTTAAGTGGTCCATGTCTCTCTCCTTCTAGTGATAGCTGCTACTTATGTACCTACGTTATCTGTCATCTTGCAATTGTCAGAGCCTGGACTGAACAAGGTACTTAAGGAGGACAAGTTGCCGTGCTTGCACAGATTTGTGATCCACCCAGGATCTCATCTCTGCCAGGGCCCAGCTTCAAGAGCATCAGAGGGAAGTGCAGGAAACAGCGCCAGGCATACATTGAATAATCTGCCCTTAGTTTAAATCTGAAGTCAGTGAGAATGTTTTAGTCCCTCAAACTAGGTATTTGCTCAGTTGATGTGTCTGTAGAGAGTTTATTTTTAGGATGTGATGGAAAATACGGGCTCCTGCAGATGTTTCTTCTCTCCGGAGGATTCAGCAAAGAAGGGAAACCAGTTCCCAAAGGAGACAATCTGGGAGCAGAATTCAATTTGGATTGCAAACAAGTAAGATACAGACAACAGTTGTGTATTAGCTGTAATTCTACTGAGGAATCAAAATCGAGCAGCCAGTTTGGTGCTTTTTTTTGTCAGTTAGCTGCTTAATCTTGAAACCTGTCTGGATAACAACTACTGGGATGGAACAAATGTATCCTCAGTTTCTTTTCTATGCTTAAACCGAGGTCAGGAATGGTTTGGGAGTAACAACACATGAGATGAGAATAGTTTGCAACTGAGTTAGCAAACCTGCCTTTACGCATGGCTATACAGCTCAGTGTCCCAAAAGCTGACAATGGCTAGAGAGGAGCAGACAGCCATAGATATCAGGAGCTCCATTGACTTAAAATGGAAGAAGGAGAGAGACAGGTTTTGGTGAGTATTTCTGGTTTGATTGTGGCAGCTGGAGGAGAAAGAAGTGTTTGTTCAGCCCTTGACTTGCTTTCCGGTCACTGGAGTCTGAGATCATAACCGCTGAGATGAGATGGTGGTATTTGGTCACCATTGTCCAGTTTCTCAGACACTGCCCAAACCACCGTAAATACGCTGTAGAATCAGCCCAATACGCCGTAGAAGTGGCCCAAAACCTAAGCCCAAACCAAAACTTTGGAAATCATAGAATGATAGAATCATTAAGGTTGGAAAAGACCTCTAAGGTCATCAAGTCCAACCGTCAACCCAACACCACCATGCCCACTAAACCATGTCCCTAAGCGCCACATCTACACGTCTTTTAAATACTTCCAGGGTTGGTGACTCAACCACTTCCCTGGGCAGCCTCTTCCAAGGCCTGACCACTCTTCCAGTAAAGAAGTTTTTCCTAATGTCCAGTCTAAACCTCCCTTGGTGCAACTTGAGGCCATTTCCTCTCGTCCTATCGCTTGTTACTTGGGAGGAGAGACCGACCCCCACCTCGCTACAACCTCCTTTCAGGTAGTTGTAGAGCGCGATGAGGTCTCCCCTCAGCCTCCTCTTCTCCAGGCTAAACAGTCCCAGTTCCCTCAGCCATTCCTCATAAGACTTGTGCTCCAGGCCCTTCACCAGCTTCGTTGCCCTTCTCTGGACACGCTCCAGCACCTCAGTGTCCTTCTTGTAGTGAGGGGCCCAAAACTGAACACAGTATTCGAGGTGCGGCCTCACCAGGGCGGAGTACAGGGGCACGATCACCTCCCTACTCCTGCTGTCACAATGAGACCTGAAGAAACTTGGTGTTTCAGATTGGGCCGAACTGGGTAAGAATTTTATGCTTTGCAGAACCTGTTGAATGATGGAAGTTAATTTCCAGCACCTGAAAGATCTGCTGTGTATAATTAATATGACATCACCTTGAAGAAACATGGAAAGATCAGAGAGTTTATAAAGAGGAAACAGAGATTACATTGCCCAGTAATAAGTCCACCATCGTTCTTTATTACAGCAATATATATGTGTTTATTAAAAAGTTATTAAAAGGAAAGAGCAATATATTTATTCTTGTTATTAATGATTTTCAGGCAATAACAGAAAAAAACATGTGGAATAAAGCTTGAAAATATTCCAGTTCAATAAAAATGCAACCCTAAAATCTTCTTTTGTGGTGTAATACCATCACTTTAAATTCATCAGAAAGCCTGTGTAGTCTTGGCAAATTTGGACAGAAGTCAGGATTTCCAATCCAGAGGTAATGCTGATACTCCAACATTTGTTTCTGTCCAAAATCAGGGAGGAAGAGCAGAAATACTGAAAATTCATTGCGAAGTCAGCACTCAAAAATTTATTAGAAGATGTTGAAACATTTCAGTTAACATTATATGGCAAGTCTTTCAGTGCTACATGGACATATAGGAATTGTAATTTGCGTGCGAAGCCCTTTCTCTCCTCTGTGAAGTAGACTTCCAGAATAAACCAGATGTCCCAGGACAGTTGCATAGCTGTGTGCTCCCATGTTGAACCAGGATGCTTGAGCAGAAAAGAGCCCACTTTGATCTGTGGGATAGGTATTCTGTCTAAGGATCTTTAAGTACAACTTCCATAAGACAGCGAGGCACCAAAGGCAGCTGTATTAAGAATATTTTGCTTGACCCAAACTACCCAGGCAGACATAGCTTAGCACTAAATTAGTATGGTGATAGTAAGACAGTGAAGATTTAGGGAATAGAGTCTGAGGTGAGGCTTTGTGTGCCAGGATCAGAGAAGGTTCTTATTTGCTATTAATGTGGGAGATGGAAGCAAGACTAAGGGTCGACCCAGCCTTCCTCTGTGGGCACAGCCCATCTTCTGAGGCTGGAGTGTGCAGCTTACACAGTTTACACTAAAGATGCATGAACAAAGGGTTATTCAGTTCAAGAATTGAACCAAAAAGTCGAGAAGGGGAAATAAGTTCAGAGCAATCTGAAGTGGAACATTTTGAGGACGTTTTTGAAGGCAGGGGCTGGGTTTTGTTGGGTTTTTGTCATTTTTATTTATTAGTTGGGTTTTTCTTTTTAATTGAGATCAATTTTTAAACAAAAAAGGTCACTTTGTAGCATTTAAGTCTTTGAAAATAGAAGACAAAAAAAATTAAAAGCTTTGTTCAAAAAGTGCTGAAATGAAACATTTTGAATTTTCTGAAATAAAGGGATTCATATGAAAATGTGGAAACGGCAAGTAACAAATGTTTCAGCTGTCCTCTCTTTTTTCAGCAAATTCAACCGCTCAAGTTGGAGAAAGCTTGCATTTCTTTTCCTATGCCCTAGATCAGCTCCACTTTTAATGAAATGGAATAGATAACAAAAGTTTTACTCACTTCTCTTATTTTATAGTTTCTCAAACTGGGAAGAAAAACATCACCATCCATGGGAATATCTTGACCTCACAAGCTTTTCACTTTATTTATGCACAGAGTTGAAGGTTTGCATATATATATGTGTATACTGAGGACCAAATTCCCTTTCAAACTAAGGCCACAGTTCTTGAACAACAGTGATTCTTCCCAGAGAAATAGTCTGACATGGATTCTGAGTCCAGAGATACCATCCAAGTTTGGGGTGGACTGTAATCTGATTTAACTACTTAACCTAATTTAACTGCTCATGAGATGTAGTTGACTCTGATACAAAAATGAAAAAACAACTTTGTTTCTAAATTCTGTTAAGAAGTGGAAATGCTTTAACTTTAGTGTATAGGCCTAAGGCACCTGCATCCTAAAGAAAATAACCTCATTATAATTAAGCCAATCAGGTGAGTGAATAATCAGCGATTTCACAGGTATTCTCTTTTGCTGTCTCTTGAGCCCAAATTCATCTTCAGTAATTTACAGCACTTAGTAATTTACACCACAGTAATTTACAGCATTCAGATAAGTTAGGAGTCTAATTCTCCCATCCCTTCTTTGGAGTTACTCTTTTTTGCAGTAAAAAATTTTTTTATATATAGATATATGCTTTCATCCTGAAGGAGGTGAACTCCATGGTGGTATGCACTGGCATCACCTGCTTATGTGAGAGACCATGGTCTCAATCCATACTTCACATTGCTAGTAAGAGGCCCTATAAGCTGTGCTGGGGTTGGTTAGGATTTCTGCCTGGTTTTCTGTTCTCTTTTTGTTTGCTGCTCTCCCAAGAGCTTTGAAAATCTGAGTTTCATCCTAGCGTGGAAGGAAAAAAATGTAAAACTTCTTGTGGGCCAGGACATTCTGGTGCCCGTCTTGTGGGTGTGCATGACGGCTCTCTCCGAGAGATGCGTAAGGAAAAAAAAGCAAGAAGCAGATGTCTCTGTGGCCTGTGGCAAGGGGAGCAAGGATGCGTGCGAGGGACTGACGAATTCCTGCCTTGACAAAGGCTCCCAAACTGGAGCCTTTATGAGAATCCGTCTATAATAAAATGCTCTTAACTTAGTGTCTGGCTGTCATCCGGGTGCATCCCAAGAGCAGTGGCATAAGGATAAAGCTGCCACATCACGCATTCCTTGCTAGCACCACAGCTTCTCTCTTGGTGAAACAAAATCTTTCCTTGTCTGACAGTTCTGAAAATTGAAGCAAGAAAACCTCAGCGGTGTTGCTGTACTTGGAAGCGCGTGCAAAGCATGACAGTCTTCTGAGCAAAACTTTTCCATTGCTCGCGCTACAAAGACGAGATGCAAATAACGAATTGGCAAACTTGCATTTTAGAAGATTCTGCACATATCTGAGGTAACAGAAATATTACTGCAAGATTGCTGAAAAAATAGATTGATGATGTAGTTGTGTGGAAGATGTATACGGTCAGCAAAGGCACGTCGTCTCGTATGAGCTAAAGCAAGGGCAAATTCCTGGCCCTGCTGAAGCCCCAGGGAGGCTTGATGGGACTCACCCCACACGTTATTAACATCAGTCCGGCAGGGTCAGTGGGCAGAGGCGTTAGTGGGGTCTGCCCTGCTCCCCTCAGACAATTCTCAATGAATCGGTGGTTGGGAAAATCCCTGTTGGTGGGGACGAGGTACGGTGCAAGGTGTCGTGTTAATACCACGCAGCTCCACCAGTGGGGAAAGGTGGGCTATTCGCACGGGCCGTTCAGAGCGGGAACAAAACGTGGATGCTCTGATAACCTACAGAGGAGGTTGTCAAGCCCGGAGATGGTCATGGCCCTCTGAGCTGCAGAAACTGGATACCTGATGTGAGGGGTAGGAAGATGCTTGCCTGGGCAGGGAGAAAGGCATGGCCAGACTGCCAGGTGGCTTGGGGTTGAATGAAGATGGGACCTGGGCAATTTTCAGCCTGGGAATTATGAAAAGAAGCTATTACAGGATGTTAATGTCATTTTTCTGACCCGATCCACTCGATAACCCTAGCAAATCCCGATGATGAGTCAATTTTCTATTGTCAGTGCCAGCACAGAGCGACACTAGAGACCACAAGGCAGAGACAGCAATGCTGAGAGAGCCTAACTGAGCATACAGCTCAGCCTAAACTACTTGCGTGTTTTGTTTTGTTCTTTTAATTCTTGAAAAAAATTAGAAAAGGATGGCAAATCTTACTAGAAGTGAAACAAAACCACAGGGGTATTTGTCTGCGGATTAAGCATTTTCAAGAATTAGCAAGAATAAATGTTTTCCTGTTTTTACTCTGTTTTCTGTACCTTAGGATCAAGCCATATAGGATATTTGCTCAGACTCCCAAGTTTTCTTATTTGGACTCTGTTATTTTAGAGAACTTGTGTTGCAGAACTGTGCATCCCAGGGTAGGAAATTAAGGTCGGAGATGAGAAAAACTAACCTAAAAGCCTGAAATTCTTTTAGTTTCTCAAAGACCACCCTGTGTGGGAGTGATAGATTTAAAAATAAAGTTATTAATGAAAAATCTCCAAGATCTTTGCGTGGACCAAGATATTTTGGTGGTACTTTCTCACTCTTTCTTCAGAAGAGGCACTGTGGCCTCACAAAATGAAGAATAGCCCTGCTTTTTCTCTAGCTTTAAAAATAATGGTGTATCTTGAAAAGCTGTCTCAGCAGTAGTGAAGGAGTGGGAAAAAAAGTGTATTATATCCCCATGGTTTCATACAGTGCAGCTGTGCTTACAGAGTGCATTGAGACTGAGACCAAAGGAAAGGCATGAAATAGTCCATGAAATGATCAGTTGAATCTAACAGTAAAGCCTCACACAACGGGGAGATCTATTGTCCAGGTATTCTATTGCAGATGGGAGTTTTTTGTCCTTTTTTTTTTTTTTTAGGGGGTAAAAAATCCAGACTATAATAAATTCAAGCCCTTTGTAGTAATAAAATTTTTACTGAAATCAATTGGAAAGTTATCTTCTGATAGGAAGTCTACCTTACTTTGAATTAAAATCTTTCAATATTCTTACAATATATTTGGATTAAATATCCATATTCTGTGGAATTAAAAGGTTTGATTTTACTTCTGGTTGAATGTCTGTAGGATGATGATCAGATTTGAAAACAACCAGGTCTTGAGATTTATTAAATCAGTTTTTAAAAAAATTCATTTTTTTGAAAGAAGCAAGTATGCATCAACACACAGCCTTCAACAGTCCCTCCTAGGTAATTATTAGTAGTACAGGAATAATGGAACAAGTATCGACCAAATGTAATATGCAGTTGCCACAGTGGAGCTATTCCCCCTGCGTCGACTCTAAAGTACAAGTGGTTAGTTTATAACTCTCTTTAGGTTACAACATTTAACGTTTCTTCAGTGTTTATTCATTCTCTTCCCAAAGAATGTTCTGAAATACGGAGTTTACAACCTGTGGCTCATGTGATGGTAGTGGAAACAATTAAGGTAGAAGCTTTCAAAGCCACCACTGGGAGTTTGATGCCCAAACTCATTAAGTTTAATAAGAATTGAGCTGCCAGTCGTCTTAAGTGGTTTCTAAAATCTCAACCCATAAAAACACCTCTCTACTGGTTCCAGTTTACTAGGAGCTCAGAGCAAGGTAAACATGTGTAACAAAATAGTAGGTGTTAAAAGGTGGAAAGTATGTGTTCAGATGTCCCTAAGACCATGCAAGGAAGCAAATGGCGGCCCCCACCTTGAGCTGGCAGATGTGGGCTGACATGGGGGCTGCTCCTACCTTCAGCATATCGGGGAATTGCTGACTGATCAGAACAGGAGGCCCAGTTTCGGTGGCAAGGAGAAGAAAGTCAATGGAAACAGAAATCTTGGCAACAGCTCAGTTCCAGCTGTGATGATCACATCGTTTGTCTACTTTGGGCTCGTGTCTGCTCCATGCTCTTGCCTTCTTAACATGTTTCTGCCCACCACAGCCTTGTGGCCAGGGTAGTGCTCTTCTCCCCGGTATGCAGATGGACGGCTGGGTTGCAGGAAGACCTGGGTAAATTCACACCACAGAGTGAAGAACAGAGGTATCCAGAGCAGTACCAGAACAAGCTGTCTTTGGGCATATCAGCCCGCTGGTATTCCCATTGCTTTGGCATAAGTGGAGCAGGCAGTGAGGCCGGGGCTTTCTTACCACCCGTTGCTGCCTGCTGCCATTGCAGTTACCCGCACGGTGTTTGTAGATGCTTGGTCCAGGTCCTTCCTACCTGCCTAACCCGTCCTGTCCAAGTTCACACTGTGTTATCTTCCAAGCTGCTAAATGGCTGCATTTGCGTGTTGATAGTTCACTGATCCACCGTCATGGTTGGATAAAAATTAAGAACTGTCTGCTGTGGCCTGAGGGACCCACCCAATGCAAACCTATGAGAGCCTTTCCTTTTACCTGAGTGTGGTTTTGCTTCAGCCATCAGCCGATGTCACAGCCTAAGAAGTCTTGAAGGCTTTGGAGAGCACCAAGATCTCTCAAAGAAAGTTGCTGCACTGATGAAAACTCGTCCTCAACATGAGTCACAGAACAAAGTCTTAATGGGGAAAAAAATCCAGAACCAGCAGATCTCTCTGTGATGTAAAATAGAGCATGGAGTGAGTATGAGTGAGTTTGAAAAGGACTCACTGACAGTCTGAATGCTTGGAAAAAGAAGAAAAATGTGGGATTTTCTTGTGTCTTTTATTAATGAAAGCAACCTTGGAGAATTTTAGAATTAGTTTAAACAAGTCTCTCTTTTCTGTATCTGTCATATGATCTCTGAAGAACTTCATTAATGTTGGCTATGAGTGAGAAAGTTACTGTAGTTTTTGCCAGTGAGTCTCGTAGTAGCAACGATTAATTATCGGTAGCTCTTGGAAGGACCTTTGGGTGAAACATGATGCAGTGGAAATAGAGATGACCATCTTGACTGCTGTTGTAATGGACTTCAAAAAAATCAAAAAGAAAAAAAGCTGCCATTAGTAGTAGATGTGACTTTTTTGGAAGAGAACAAAATGTTCCATAAATGAAACATGTGGTTTCACTTGCAGCACATTTTGTACATTGTCACCAATGAAGTTTAGGATTTTTTATTACTTTTTCATTAAAATGTCTTACTGGTTTCACTCAGGAGGCAAAACTTTTCACGTGGCTTTAATTGTTTCTGTCATAAAAGTCATAGCATCCATGTAATAGAAATAGTTTTGCAGACCACAGCTTCATATTGCCTATTAATTCTCTTCCATTTTCTGTACCTACAACTCATTGGGCCATCCCAGAGACAGAAAAAGTTCCTCTTGTGCAATTAAGACCAAGCAGGAGCTTCTACTGAAGTTAGGGGGAAAAAAATCACTTTGTGTCAATATTGGTTTATTAGATTTTTGTTTCAGATATCTTAGCTCACAAATGTAAGTTCACATGGCCACATATCAAAGGATAGAGTTTGTATTGTAATTCTATTTCTAGAATTAGTGAAACTCTAGAAGATGAAAACAATAAAAGGCCTTTTTCTGCATAGTTCCAGTCAGATGCCAGAGGTGGTAGCATTTCAATGGAATGAAGAGCTCTGGCAGTATTGTTTCAAGGTGGCTTTGGACAGGTCATTTACCCCCTTTTTTGCTTCATTTCCCCATTATACAAAAAGTGCTAGAGTTCAGGTCTCACATATGCCATTCCAGCAGCCTAGCTATTAGACCATGCTTCTGTCATCAGTCTGGGCTTCCCTGTCACCAATCCTAACTCGGATGAACAACAATTATTGTTGCAGTCGAAACAATGACTTGTTTTCCACAGATGATATCCAAGGTTGAAAAAAAAAAAGAAGGGAATTATTGTTATCTCATTAATTTAAGATCAGCTTCTGTTAAAGTATCTGTTTTCCTCAGAGAGAGTCACAATTTTGCCATTTAACCTTCAGCCCAGCGCGGGAGGTGACGTTGACCCCTACCGCAGGCTCTAAAGCCTGTAAGAAGTAATTAAAATGCCAAAAAACAGCAATATCGTGTGAACTGCCTTTTCCCCCTTTTTCAGTTTAGTGTTCTTTGGAAAGCTTGCTAGGAGATGCCACTGCTGTCTTTAGTTGCTGCCCCAGAGCAAAAGCCTTTCTCCTTGTACACCTTCTTAGCAGTTAGGAGCACCCACCAAGTAGTGTAGTCCTCTGCTTTCACTTTTTCTTAGCACGATCCCTTGCTTATTCATCAAATGTTTAAATGTTGTGTTTTGCAGTTCAAGGACGACAAAGACAAGCCCAGTCTTGGAAGGGTCCTCAGCAACAGCCCTGCCTGCTGTCCAGCTTTCTGAGCAGGTCCCACTGACGTCTCCTTCCCTGAAGCCCCTGCAGATGGACGAAGAAGACAGCCTGTCTCCTCACCTCCTCTTGCCAGATAGCATCAGCCAGCTGGAAGAGTTTGGCAGGCAGAAGAAATGGCACAAGAAGCAGCACAAACACCATCGCCAGAGGCAGTTCAATGACCTCTGGGTTCGGATAGAAGACAGGTGAGTCATAACTTTTATGGTCCCTGTCCTCTTCCTGCTGTCTCCTAACTACTTGCTCTTTACAGATCCCAGCTCTTGTTGATTAGACCATAAGGAGGGTTGGAGAAAGCCTAAATGGGAGAGACAGGGAGTGAGGTGATGTTTTTGGAGCTTAATGAAGAACTAGGAGGAAGACTCATAGGCACGTTTGATCTAAAAGTAAAGACAAAAAAAGCTAACGCTTAGAATATTTAAAATATGCAGAAACAAAGACTTGTCAGAGTAAAAACAGGAAAAAAAAGACAGTGGAAAATATTCTGTGTTTGCCCTCTTTCTTCCAATAATTATTTTCCAATCTTTACTGTCAGTTTTCAGCCCAAAGACTCGCCCATTTTCCAACCATGCAGAATATTCCTGGGAGTTTTTAAGATTCTGACATATCTGACTTTCAATCTTTTTAACTGTGTTCTGGGGCTGAAATGTTTTAACATCTCAGACTGCATTGAAAACAGTAAACTGAGGCAAAATGAAGTACTTAACTAAGGCCTCTATGTGAAGAGAATGGAGGTAGGCACATTTCTGTGGCCATTCCAATCTTGGTC
Organism: Fulmarus glacialis; assembly: GCF_000690835.1. Classification (NCBI taxonomy): domain Eukaryota; kingdom Metazoa; phylum Chordata; class Aves; order Procellariiformes; family Procellariidae; genus Fulmarus; species Fulmarus glacialis. The sequence goes on along the minus strand of NW_009192257.1, from coordinate 61,613 downwards.
CAAGGTTAAAAACTCCCATTCAGCGTTTGAATAGGAGCCTTCATGTTTGACCAGGGCTTCTTGATGTGTGCTTTTAGGATTCCTGGGCAATTTATTCTCCCACCTCTAAAACTGGGAAAGCTCTTAGTGCCTTTATCCAGGCCAACTCATGGGCAGATAAACAGCCACAATGTTTATAGATCTTCTAACAAGTAAAAGGAATGAAATAATCTGTTGGGAACTGGCTGCTCGCCTATACACGTAATGATTGTCTTTGAGCATAGTCTTATTCCCGTTTTCATAGCACCTAAATTCCTTGCAAGTAAAATGAGTCAGAGTCTCTCAGAGGCTACTCCCTTTGCTAAGGAAAAAACTCAACATATTTGTGTTTTGGGACTTTTTTAATTTTTATTCATTCTTTTTAATGGAGCAGTTGCCTCTTTTTTTTTGTAGTTTATTGTATTCTCAGGGTGAGTGATGTAAGGGTTGTTATTAAGGTGGTGCGTATTAATGTTAACCTAGTAAGGCTATTTCTGAGATTTAATGCCAGCCTTGGTAAGAAGGATTCACGTGTTTTGTTCTCAAAGTGTGTTCAGTGGTTGGATCCTCTCCACAGAGGATGTGTAAGCAAGAGGCATTTGGTTCAACATAGTCAATTGCCTCGAGGACAAGGGACTTTTCTATCTTTCTTCTGCTTGGGGGCTGCCGAGATGTGGTGTCCCATGGTGTCCCAGCATGTCACAAGAGTGTCTGGTCTAGCTCACCGTATGTGTCACACAAGTGAGGTGCTTAAATAGATCTGGTGGGAGCCTGGCAGTTAGGCACAATCCTCCTGCCCCCATCCTATCTATCCAGAAAGGATATTGGATATTGGGCCTGATACGGCCGTGGAAACGTGCAGCTGGAGGCTTAAAACAGTGGTGCTTCCATAGCTTTGGCGGCCTTTTGTGCCTTTTGCTCTTTTTATTTCAGTAAGAAATGTTCCTAGGAAAAGTATTTAAAAGGGTACTTCCCCAGGTTAGAGTTAAATTATTCACTCTGCGCTCCTATGAGATTTTCTGAATCAAAACCTTTTATCCCTCTACTTCCATTTCATAAGGATGGAGATTGGGATAAGGAAACATAAGTTTCCGCTCCCACCATGCTGGTGATGAACCAGACACTGTGTGTCGCCTGCCTTGCTGAAAGATCCTGGGGAGATATTAGTGGGAGATCACAGCCCTAGAAATGAGGAAAGGCTGGAAGAAGGGAAGTCTGCCTTAGTGCTTTCAGATGGTTTTAGTGCTTCTACAGTTCTGGAGTAACTTCTGGTGTTTTCCTGGAAACAAAACAAAACAAAACAAAAAATACAAATTGTTCAGCTAAATCAGAGACTTACAACTAGCTCTGGTTTCCCCATAAATTGGATGGTGTCTCAACTTTCATAAACCAGCTGCTGCATATTGTGCTTTTGGCAGTTGGGTTTCATCAGCGTTAATCGCAAGCTGGACCTTGCACAAGGCAATAAACAGTGAGTTCTCTCTAACTGGTTCCTTTCTGATTGGCAAGAAAAGAGCAGAAATGTGTGCCTGTCACCAGCCTTTGTAGCGTGATCATTCTTGGGAGGAAGCAGCTAGGATGGCTAATAATATGGGCAATGGAGTGTTACCTGTGCAGGAGGGAAGCGTGTGAACTTGCATTGTGTTGCCTCAATGATGTTCACCAGCACTCAACAGTGAGATGGTTAGCGCTCATTTTTGGAGGATAGTCAGTGTATTAGAAGATCATACTCTGCCTGTCCCATAGATCTGTCGTGCATTTGCATATACTTAAATTGGAGCCCCCCCATGTTCTATATGGGCTGAGGTCTTTGCATACAGTATTACCTTGAGCTACGGCCCCGTATTTCCAAATGGTTCTTCTTCCAGTTTGTTTCCTAACTCACCTGTTGTCACTTGAAACTTGACTTGTTCACCTTTGAGACAAAGTAGAGGGATTTAGGTCATTGTTATGGCTTTTGGGTGAAAGTTGCGTAAAACTCATTGTTTCCATGTGAGGTCTCCAGGATTCTGCTGTTTGAGCTGCCTTTCAACCTGAAAAGTCAAAGAGAAATACACAGGTTGAGGACAAATATACGCAAATTTAAACCAGATTATTGATTCTTGTATGAACCTCATTGAACTGTGAAATGACTGTGGTTCATACAGCTCTTTTCCAAAGCTTTATTGACCGTGGATTAGAGGACTTTATGAACCATGAATTGCAGGGCTTTTATGGACTACGCATTTCTAGGCTATCTCATACACTTCCATGGAAATCTTGGGGTGTTTTTTTAAGCTACCAACACAGAAACAAAGGAAATGAACACAGGAGAACAATCTTAAAGGAACATCAAAGGTCTGACTCCAACTTATAAAAGCCAGGAAATCCATAATTAATGGTTCCACTAAGACTTCAGCTCACACAGTCGGTCAGGTCTGATCTGAGGTTATAGCTACAATCTGAAATGGCCTCATGAAAAAGGAGTCATTTAATGTCACACGTCATTATTAGTATTTACTTTCAGTTTTACCTTGGAGATTGTCCTTTACTTTTTGTTCTGTCTTAACAGCTGAGGCATTTGAGTTGGCACCCCTGAGTGGACAGTGTTTAGATTTGTGTGTTGGAGGGTTAGTAATGCTGTGGAGGATGAGAAAGCTGCTGCTCTGTCTTCTCCCTGTCTTCGACAGAGCTAAGATTGCTGATCTCCTGGGTAATCGGCGACACTGAAGGCTATTAAAAAATAAAAAATGCTGATGAAATGTGTGGTTTCCTCTCCCTTCTGCCTCCTTCCCCCAAAATCTAAACAAAATGAAAAAGACCCGCCTGGCTGCAGTTTGTGTTTGAAATTGTTTGTCAAGAATCAAAATTAAATGGAGATTTCAAGTAGCGGGATTTTTTCTTTTAACTACTTGATTTTGGGGAAATGTGCAGATCTGAAGTCTGTCTGGGAGGAATTTGAACTTAGACAAAACTTAAACCCTAGCTAGCTCCCGTAGCCAAAAGCCAGCCGGGGCAGCAGGGAAGGGAGGCAGAACCCTTGGGCTGGAAGGC
>NW_009192257.1:0-58545 GCF_000690835.1 Fulmarus glacialis | reverse complement strand
CTGCTGACACTGTGTTAGCTAAGCTTCCCCTTGTAATATAAATAATTAATTACAGATCATTCACTGGCTTTTCATGATGAGCTGCTCAGTTAATTGAAAGAGTAGAGAAATGTCCGTAACGTTGCAGAGTAGTCAGTGAAGGCCAGATCAGGATCGCACCTTTGTTCTAGCGGGCAAATGGTGTAAGGCTACAAACAAAACCAGCCCAAGAGAACAGAGAACCTCTCCAGCTGCGGGGAGCATTGTAGCTCTGGGGCCCTAAGGCAGGGCGGGAGGAAAGCTGCTGGGAAAAGGGAGGGAGGGGAGTTAGTAACTGGGAGGGTGTTTCAGGAGCTGCGAGGTTTGGAAGGAGCAATGGCAGTTGGGGGATGTGAAAGAGAGAAATTCGGTGGTGGGAAGAAAGAATTAGAGAAGATGCAGTGGGCAAATTCAGAGGTTCGTTCCCACTGCCGAGGAAGAGATCTGGGTGAAGATGGCGTTTGGAAAGACACTGAGGGGACACAGATGCTTCACTTGCACAGGAAAGAAATCAAAGGAAAACTATTGTTATCAGAAGAGAAAAAAAGAAATTCTTGTCCCAGATGTAAGCTCAGCCTTGCAAAACCTGCCATTAGTGGGAAATTAAATGAATTCCCCCTGTAATTGGAAATGCCATTTCTCTCATAGCCCAGTGCTGACTATTCAACCCCAGATGAATGCAATAACATCACAAATATCAATTTCTGTTGGAAGCAACAGTTAGGTTAGGCCAAAAAAAAAAAAGTTATACCAGTGATGGATGAAGGGAGACAATGTGTAATAAACTGCACTAAGTGTGCCTGCATAGAGTGAACCTTATCAGTTTGGATGGAATTTAAGCACTTAGCCTGTTATCCTTTCTTTCAAGACAATGCAGTGATGAAAAACAGAACTCTGTCAACTCAGACAAACTTTTAATTTCACTTAACTGCATCTGAAAGGTAAATTTCAGTAAATGAATCCAAATTGCTTCCTTTTCACAACACACGGTGCTGAAATACAGTACTTAACTTCATTAAAGAAAAGACTGCTTTTCTTTAGAGGAGACCTAGACACTTTTGAAGTCTAACAGGTAAATTGTGGTCAGATGATTTCCCTCCATATGGTAGCTTTGAGCTTGAAATTTCCATCACTGGGGCCTTGTTTGTTTAAATTACTCTATCCGCCTCCCTGGTAAGGATACTGCTCAGAGAGTGCATGCCTACTGATGCTCATGGGGACCAGGGATCACTCCGTCCTCCAGCCTGTCTCCGTGCAGCCGAGTAAGAAGTTGCCACCATTGCATTTATTTGCCCTGTGTCCAACCAAGGATGAGGATGCAGCTTCAGGACCTTTGTAACTTGTTATAGTGAGCCTGTCTCCCAAAGGGACCGCTCCAGCAGCCAGGAACAGCGGGAGCATAGGTGTGCTGGAGTCCCACCTTCCCTCCCTTGTCACACCTCACTGCCGTTTGGGGCTTAACTGTGTTGTGTGGCCCCTTGGCTTTCCTCCAGCACTTCTGTCTACCATTTCCTTCACTGTTCTCCTGGCAGGATTTCCTTCTTGGGAACCTTGCATGATCACAGTCCCTATCAGTGACTGCCCCAGTCTCCAGGGCATGGCATACAAATATCTACTCGTCAGAAAAATCTCATGGTTTGACAGCTTGGGTACGACCGTTCTGTCACACTGAGTGGTCTCAAAAGACCTCCTGGACAAATGCTCCCTCCTGGTTCCTCGGTGGAAGCTGAACCTTTGTAACTTGAACTGGCCTAAAATCTGCTCTTAGTTTGCCCAGTTTTTTATGAACTGTGGTGGATATACAGTGGCCAGAAGAAGACATTTTGGGCAGTGAAGCAGTACGTAGTTGGTCCTTCTCTCTCCCCACATTGCATGCTTCTGTCAAACATGCAGTCTTGCTTCTGTGAAGGCATCCTCAGCTCCTCTTGAGCAGAGAGCAAAGCATGGGGAATACTGCATTTTGCCCTTCTTAGTTTCTTACTGTTTTCATTTGATCCCCCTTTAAGATGAGCAGATGGCTTGATCCTTTAAACAAGCACTGACATTGGCAATTCTTGCATCGTGCCCTTTGCACAGCCCCAAGTACGCAAGCCCTCCAGTGGAAGTAAAATAACAGCATGGTATAACTCAGTGCAGTATAAATAAGAGGTAAATCTCCTGACTGTAGCATATGATACGGTGATGACATATCCTCCCTCCCTAGATGGTTTTTATTGAGGCTTCTTGGATTATCAGGTTGGTCAGAGTGCACAGAACGTATTCATTAAAGCTTTGAAACCTGGGCTCAGCACACAACTCTCTCGTGCATCGCAGTAACGGATGGGAAGTCCTGACGTTCGTGTCCAAAACTCTAGCATCTCCGTGCTAATAGACCCTCCCTGTCAGCTGGCCATGAGTGATAACTTCTTTCCCCTTGTAAAGTCAAAGAGTTAATTTGTTGTCCTCCAGATGGGGCTGAAAAGATATGCACCACTTTCACCTGCTAGACACGTGAAAAGATCTGTATGTTCTACTTTGTTCTGTTGTTGTTCTCTATAAGGTGCTGCCACTGTGTGATGAAACAAACACAGATAAGCTTAAAAAAAAAAAAAGCAAAATCCTTGCATATTTACTTTCACTATTGCTTAAGTGTCTCACCACCATTATGAACAATTAATATGTATGAAGCAGTGTGCAAACTCTATTTTAATGAAAGCTATAAATACCTGAAAATAAAATCTTTAGAGATAAAGAACACGGAAGTCTCTTGGAAATAGAGACATAATTTGTATGTAGATTTCAATTTTATTTCATGAAACTAAATTCTTTATTGGTAATGCATTAGGTATTTTATTTTTGTGAAATTTAAATCCATCATGAATATTAAATCCATATTTTTGAAGGCGAGCAAGTAACAAAATTGGAGCACACAAAAGCTAGGATTTTTGAACAGTGAGGTATTTTTCAGCACTGGATATCCAAGAGCACTTTCTGCTCCTTCCCCCTCAATGCCGATTAAGATTGAAAATACAATGCAAGATGTTTTATGGAACCTATTAAGAGCTTTCTCTTCCTTTCTTGTCTTCTACTTTTCATTTGGGATGTGTTGAGTAAAGATAGTCTATATTATATATTTATATCTGCCCAGTTTGGTGTATTTCTGACTTGGGCTGAACATAGCCCTACCATTGCTAGCTTTGTAAGCCGCCCAAGATCTGTCTGATGCAGCACAAACAAAATGTTTGCTTAGGATTCAATTTCAAGAAGGAGCAGCTGCTGAGTTATGATAATCTCTTCCTCCGTGATGCACATCCCCACTTGTTCCGCTGTTTCTCAGCCAGCGCAGTCTCATTTCCTCACCCGGTGCCAGGACTCCTCTTGATTTTGGACAACCTGTTAACTTTTCAGTTCCATGGTTCTCCATTTTCTGCTTAAATGTTCTCCAATACTCTTTCTACCTGCCTTTTTTAACTCTGGCTGCATGCGCTTGGCATGGGCCCTGGAGCAAGGAGTAGGAAGGGACCCCTTCAGCATCTCCATCTTCATGCCCAGACCTCTGCACTCACCTCCGCCTCTCTGAGCTGGGATCCTACAAACACTGCACTTCACTTTGCAGTCAGTCCATGCCGATGGAAGTGTGGGCTTTTGGAGCCTACAGCCTTCAGCAGAACCTCTTTGAGATGGGGGCATGTCTCACTTGTAGCCAGAATGTCTTTGTTATCTGGCATTACTGCAGAGTGCAGTAGGTAGGAGGCATAGCTAGGCATCCTTCTTCATTTTTTAACCAGGAGGTAGATCTCCTCCATGTTATTTCATCTTCTTTGCTTTCCTACCATTTTCACGCGGATGTATGTGTGGCCAAAACCACTGCAGACTGGACAAGACAGTCAGCGTTGGCTCCATTTATTCTTTGCTAAATTCATGGACATCGTAAAGCAGTCCAGGCTCTTTCTGCTGATGCTTTTCCTTCTCTTGACAACTTGGCAGCCTCGTGGGCAGTCTCTGTGATGGTGGCCAGTGCCAGGAGTGTTGGGGGCCTGTTGGGGGCAAACTGTGGTCTAGACACCTACAATACTAAGTCATTAGCAAAACCTTTATGCTTATGCATTGGATCAATTTTTTATTTCTCAGGCGTCAGAAATGCACTTACAGTTGGCACTAAGCTGGAGAAAAGGTGCCTGTGGGTATAAATGTAGAAGCAAGTTTATATTACCTACAGCTTGTTTTAATGTTAATATTAAGCTACCATGGTTGAATCAGTTAGGCTCTATTTAGGTCTTGAGATTCCCATCCACAACTACTCAGTTACAAAAGTAAGATTTCAGGACTGGACCTATAGGACAAAGTGTCTCCTGTGGAGCGAGGCAAAAAAGGAAGGCGCTTATTCCACCAAAAGAGTTAACGCTAAGTGAGTTTGTCTTCTGTGTTAATGCAAGGCTTTTTCTCCAGCTATTTTTAGTCTGTTCCAGCAGTGTATCCCACTGTGGTCTGGTATGTAAGAGCTTTGCTGTGAGGTTTGCAAACACTTGTATTTCTGTGTTGTGAGAACAGAGCGTTTGTGTGTTACTGGAGCGTGTGTTCCTTTGGCGACTGAAAGGAAGGGCAGACCGCGCATGTGATCCATGCACATGTTTATTGTTGCCTGTGAATAACCATGTACAGCAAATGGGCTCTGGAAGAAAGCTTGTTAGCAGATGTCGTCATGGCCCTTCCAATTTATAAATATGAGCCTTGACATTTATATTTTCCATATCCAGGGCTTTCACTAGCCAGATGTTCTGAGGATTGGCTCCTTGGAGCCTTTAACTATGACGCCTCATGGCATATTGTCTATCGCACACAAAAAAAACAAAACCGTATTTCTGGCTCCTATCAAACAGATAAGAAGGGAAAATGCACCGAGTACCCTCAGGTAAAGGGAATTCCTCTAAATCTGAAATGCACTTTAACACAGCTCTACAAAACTCTTTACGTTCACTCAGCTGAAAAATAAGTTGTCTGGTTTAACAAGCAGGGGAAATTCAATACACAGTAGCGCTTTTACCCTGCTGTTTGGGGTGGGTGAAGAGTGTGGTTTGTGTTAAACTCGCAAGGCTGACTGCAGTCGCAGACACTGTAAGAAATCTTGAGTGGGCTCATGCCCAGGGTGAGTTGGATTCCTTAAACACGGAAGAGACTAGTAAAGCACCTGCGCTCCCTCAATGGCAATTCTTGATACAGAGGTTTTTCCTTTAACAAGCGTTGTGTTTTCCCTATCGAGCGGGGTGGTGGCCAGCTCCGCATTCAGCCTCCCAACTCACAGCACTACTCGGCTGACAAAATGTGGCTGTTTCCATCTCCTTCAGAGCAAACTGAATGGCTCCCTAGAGTGGTACCGCCAGCGCTGACCCTGCAGGGAGGTTGGACCCCTGTGCACATGAGCTTTGGAGCTGTGGGGGTCAGGAGCAAGACGTTTCCCCATTGCTCAGGCTATGGAAGCAGCAGAGACCCATCTGTGCCATGGCTGCTCCTTGCACTGCACCCATCAGGGAGAGAAGTTAATAGAGCCATCTCAAAAGCTGGGTTTGGGTTGAAGATGGGACCTCTGAAAGGACACTGCTTGCTGTGTTAATGGCAGTCTGCCTCTCTGCCCCAGGGATACGCAGATGTGTTGAAGAGATCACCTACCATCTAAAAGCCAGAACAAACCTTCTCAAACGCTGCAACTCTCAGTCAGTCTTATTATATATTTGAGTGATCTTTGTATCTAGCAGTATCTAAGCCCCGAAAGATTGCAAATCTGCTGTTCCTCAAGGTAAAGCTCCAGACTTAGCAGAGCTACATAAAATCCGTAAAATGTAAAAAACTTCATCTTCCAGTGAAAGCACTTGAGTTACTGTAAAGAAAAAGAAATATCTTCAAAATTCAGTGGAAATTCAAACACACAACGCTGTCAGTGCTAGCCCAAAGGAAAAGGGTAAGGGATATGGGATTTATTTCTGGTTCTGCTGTTCCTCTTCTGACTAGGGAGTTTCATGCCCTGTGAAATTAAGTGAAGAAAAGTATGACAGGGAGGAAGACGACATTACTGTTGTGGTGGGCAGTTGGTTTATAAGAGGGGTTTAACCACAGTTATACTTTGGTAGTGGGTTTACCTAAGAAGGCAGATTCATTGTAGAGCGAAACGGGAGGAAATCTGATTCCCTGACACTGGCGGCAGCGCGGGCTGCGCTGCGTGCTGAAAACCCAGTAGGACCCCAAAGGGCAGCTGTGGTCTAAGTCCAGTTACTCACTGGGATGAAGGAGAAGTAGGATTTATTTAAATTCATATGGTCTTAATGCTATAAAAGCCGGGTTCCTGCAATTATGAAAATGCCAGGCCAAATTCTGATTTCGCTCAGATCTCCTCTTTACAATTCCCGAATAACTTAACTGAACAAAGTAAGCATTATACCTGGGGCCCGAGCCCCCGACGCTGGAAGGCGAGGGAGCCAAGCCTATTGCCTGTGAGCTGCTGGGTGTCAGGGATGCCTCACGTAGCAGTACCGTGGAGAGACGTGGTGCAGATCGTGCTCACAAAAGCTCAGTTCTGCAGAGACACTTCAGGGTCCGGGTTACGACACCCGGCAGGGATAGCTTTTGCAGCCTTTCCGGCCCTGCAAGCCAGGAGGCAGCTTTTTATGAGCCACCGATGGCATCTCCAGGCTTTCAGAGGGTTTGGAAGTGCTTGGGGAGAAGGAGTTTATGCTGTGGCTGGTATCACCGTAGTTGCTTTGCAAGCAGCAGGAGGAACCCAAACCTTGTGGGCAATGCAGCAATTTAATGTCCTTGGCATTTCTGCCTGGTAGATATGCCCTATGAACCTTTTTTTTATTTTGAGAGTGAGTCTGTTGGAAAGAAAAAGAAGGCAGTGCTTTTGTTCAGTGGAACAAGCTTGAATTCAATACTGCTCCAAATAACAGGTTCAAAGATCTGACCCAACCTTAATTATTCTTACTAAGAGAGACTCTGGAAAAATACAAGCAGTGAGCAGGAAAGTGAGCCGGGTGAATTAGAGAGAAAAATGTGATACAGACTAAGCGGAGAGAAAAACTGTTACGTGGAGATGGAAAAAGAACAGGGAGAAGGAAAAAGAAAATCAAAATCAAATGGAAAAATGCAGTATATTGGACATCCATTCAAGCCAGTTTATATTTTGGTTGTTCGTTCTGTTCCTTAATACATTGCACAGGCATCTTCTTAGCTGAAATAATTGTGTGTCTTAGAGAACAGTCTTGGAGAAAATACTTAATTTGACAGGATGTTTTAGGTATTTCCCCACTACTGCCTCTTCTAAATCATTTTAAAATCTGGAGGGGAAAGTCGATATCTTTTACAGTGTTTAACAAGAAAGTGACAGGGTCAAATATATACATCTTTATGAATGTATGTGTTCCCCAAGCACATCTAAACATGCATGGTTAATTCTGTGCATCTGCGAAAAATATTTGAGCCGTAGGGCCCACACAATGCCAAACAAACACTTGAGTGCACATAGGAGAGGGCAGAGCGAGTCACTCTGGTTCTAATTAATTGAAAGGTTGAGCCCAAGACATAAAATATGGATTATGATTTTGACCACCCCAAAAATGCAAATTGTTTTGCACGTGGGGCTGTATTGGTGAGAGCGGGCAGTTTGCAAAATACAGACAAAAGATGGATATTCTGCTCATGCTTGGGATTTGGTTCAAAACCACCTTACTGCAGCACCATCAAACGAACTCTTCATGGGTTGTGTATCAGCAGGCTGCCCAAAAATCTTCACAGATTGCATCACTGGCAAGATATTTACAATACTAAGCTCATCTGTGTATGCACCCTTGATGTTCTTGCTTTCTTTGGCTGTAAAAACTGGAATCATTATCTGTCCAAGGAGCAGCGAAACAAGTACTTGGTTATTTGAGCCATGATGATGAGTGCCTTAATTGCGCATACAAATCAGGTACACAGCCAGATGTGTGCTGTGGGTGGGGGTGAGTTTGTGGATGTTTTTGAGCCCACATCACTATTTAGACTATCACGAACACATCCTGGCTCAGATGTCTCTGCAGAACTGGTGAAACAAAGGGCTCTGAGCCATCCCCTCTCAGCAAGGGCCAGGCCCTGGGTAAAACTGGGATGCATTATCCCAGCTCTGTGATTGCCTCGTCCCAGTGCAGAATCACGGGGGGATATTCCTAGGATATTAGAGAATCATCAAAGCATTTCTTAGAAGGGCAAAGGAAAGAGCTAATGTTGTCATCTCCTGCCTCGGGACCACCCAGACAGTCTACAACAAATCATGGGTCTTCAGCTACAGTATCTTGAATTATTGTTCACAGGGATTTTAAAGAATTTAATTTCTTTTTTTTTTCCTCTTTTTTTCCTTTTTTTTTTCTTTTTTTAAAGGATGACATGTAGTTTCCTGATGGGCTGGTTTTAATAAGGTCGAAATCTTTGTTGTTGCCAAATCAGAGAGGAATATAACATCTTTAAGTCATTAGATGGGAATGGGGTAATTACTCAGAGGGTGTGCTTCAAAGGTTATTGGGTTTTACAATGTTCTGTGTTTTTACACCATTCTGCAGTTGTCTGGAAAGGAGCAGCGGGCCTGATTCTGCCTTTGCCACATGTGTGCGTGCAGGATTTGTATTTGCAGTGTTTTCCTGAAGGATTTCAGGACACGCGGTTGAAAAGGGCCATACGCGGTCTCCTCTGGGGATGGGGAAAAGCTAAACCTGACTGCGAGGTGCAGGAAACTTTCCCACCTGCTGAAAGTTCACTTCAGAAAAGGGCCCTCGGGCTGTGCTGGAGTTGTTTCTCACCTGCTCCTTCCCTACCTGCTAGATGTATCCTTGTGTCCACTTTTGCATCCCTGTCTCCCCATGCCTGGGGGACCCTCAGGCTGCATCGCTGTGACAGCAAACTCCTCTCCTCCTCTTTCCCCTGTCTCTGATGCAGCAGTCCCCACTGCCCCGTCCCTTCCCGTCCCATCCCCATCCCTTCCCTGGCCCCACAGCAGATGATACTCTTTGCCTTAACAACGTGACCCACCTGGGGTTTTAGGATGCCCCTGTAAGCACTCGGCCTTGCTGCAGGTCAATGTCACTCCAGGGCTGAGTTTGTCATCACGGAGGTATTTTGCAGGTGGCCTGGGCAATCGGGACCTGCAAATCACAGTGAGAGCCTGCAAAACGCTTCACATTGGGTTAATGCCGGTGGTGTCACACTAACGCTTCAAGGTCTTGACTCAGATCAGAGTCAGGGGAGTAATAGAAGTAAAGTGATTTAATGAGGTTTTGATGGTTCCTTGGTGGGTGACCCAGGGATTAAAAAACAAATCTCCTGGCTTCCAGCCCATGGCCCATCCAAAGAGGAGGTCAAAACTGCACCAGAGGCATTTGAGCTGGATTTCAACGTTGAGCCTCCTTCTGCTTACACCAGCGTGGCCTCCCTGGAGCCACTGGGCCAAGTAAGCCACCTTCTCCTCCTTCATGTCAAAGCTCAGAGCCAAGACCCAAAAGAGGGGACACCAGGCCCTGCCATGGCCATGTTGGGGAGCTGCTATGGGACCGAGGAGGGGAGCTGCGTCCCCACCAGCCGCTGTTTTTTGTGCTGCAGGATCAGCAGTTTTCCTCTTCCCCACTCTGTGGCCCCATCCCAGTTTAAGAACGTGTCCTTACCAGTCAAAGCCCTCACCGGGGCTAGGGCTTGGCTGGGGTTCAGGAGACCTGAATTGCAGAGACAGTGATCTTCAGAAGCAGCTCATCTCACCTACCTTAGAGACATGCCTTTGGGGGGGGAAGGATTGTCCTCTTGAGACATCTTGTTCCCCACGAACTATAGTGGCAACACAGTTAAATAGCTCCAACTACAAGCCTGCATCTGAGATAGCTACAATTAATCCCACCCTTTAAATCCTATTAAAGGCCAGGGCATCTGAAGGACTGCCCGTGATTCTCCTTGATGGCATCTTATGCAGGTCCTACTGACAGCCTGGGGTCCTGCATGTTCGGGAGGGCATGATGCCTCACGTTGCCTCCCCAACCATCCCATCCTTGCATGCAGTGTCCTGCTGCCCAGCACCACCTTTCCTGCACTTGAGCACACGGTGACAGTGTGACTCAAGATCCTGGCATGCTTCTTCACGGCTTTCTGTCCTTTCAGAGCCAATGCCTGGTGAAACTTGTGCTTCCCTTTCCCTCTTTTCCCTCGATACCCTCTTCTTTCTCCTAGAGATAAGCTTTGGCAGACATGGTCCTAACAAAGAGCAGGGCTGGGGGAATAGACCTCCGTCAGCGGACCTGCACTGCCTCTTGCCTCTGCACGGGGGTTGGAGGCTCACAGGTGCCCGCTTCAAGGAGGGGAATTGCTCTCTGTCAGTCTCTAGAGGAGCCAGAGCGTTGAAATAAGGCTGGATGGGAGCTTGACATTCCTCTCAGGTGGAAAGATGGTTCCCATTTGAGTCTTGTCGGAAGGAAAGCTCAGATCGACAGTGACGGGTTGTTGAAATGCTCCCGATGTTGCTGCCTGACCCCTCTATCGATGGCATGGCTGCGGCTGCCTCCCTGCGACTCTGCGGCTGCGCTGCTCGCCGAGAGGGTGGATGCTTGCAGTGTGGAAAATGGCCAAAGATCTGGGCTCCCAATAACCGTGGGGTAAAGGGAAAATAGTAGAGATAAGGCTCTTCTTTGGCTCATCGCGTCTTCTCTGTTGGCCACAAACCAGCATGTGATATTGCTTACTCATTCAGACATGCAAAGGCAGTTTACTACACTACTGCAAATAAGTAGTGGCCTCCTCTGGACCAAAACTGGATTCCTTAATCAGATCCAGGTTGGATTATTATTTTTTTTAATGAACTGAACCTTGCGAAGGCATGAGCCTCTTGGCCTTGATCCCACAAAGGACTTTAGGACATGCTGAGTTGTAGGTATGTGAACACTAGCCTTGCTGGAAGCACTCCTGTGCTTGCAGTGCTTAGCATCCTGCTAGTCTGGGACCAGGAGACTCCGCATCCTGCAGGATTTATCCCATAGGCTGCAAGAACAGTGTCCGTAAGGAAGGCAAGAATGAAGAGAAAGGTGAAGCTTGGGGGGAATGGAGCCTATGCTGATCTAAAGAATCCCTTCCAAAAACACATCAAATAATCATATGAAAATTTCAGGAGATGGGGACTTCACATTCCCTTTAAGAGGTTACCCTGGTGGTTTTCACAGTTAAACCCTTGTGCCTTATTTCTAGTGTGATTTTTTTTTCCCTCAACTCTTTTTTCCTCTTGGTTGAGCACCTATTCTTTTCTTTCAAACGTGTGGTCAGACTTCTTGCCAGCCAGCTTGTTTACATAGTGCAGTGGGTTGGTCCCAGCGCTTTAAGCAGATGTATTTTTCAAATCTTGATTAATAAATTTTGGTGACATAAATAGGTCTGTTTAGTTCCAAGAATAATTGTCTTCACTAGCAGAACATTATTTCTGATCACCAGAAAAATAACATGATCAACTCCTTTCACATCTGTTCATTAAATGAAAAGGAAAAAAAAATAGGGCAAAATTTGTTTGAAAAGAAACAGGAAGCATATGCTTAATATCACTTGAAAAAAACCTAGCCATCATAAGGTTAACATCAAATCACAAATGCAAAACAGCCATTATTGTATTTACTCAAAAATTTTCTTTCAGTTTACTAGCTCTTTAGGTTTTCAGTTGAAACATGCATTTTTTCAGGGTTCAATCTATGCTGGCACATTGTCTTGATAAGCTTCTTTCATCAGATGCTATTGTAAGAAAGGCTGTCTGAGTCTACATTTGTTTACATTTATTAAAAATAGTTGTCGTGTGTTTATATAGTTCCTTTGATCCAGGAAAATCCCCCAACACTTTGTAAGTTATGCATAAAAGGGTCACTTCCTCCACCCTGAACCGAAACTGTGTTGGGACCAAGGCATGGCAGCAGATTAAAAATGCATAGAAATATCACCGTAACTTGGTCGGTCCTCACCCCCTCAGAGCACCATCAATTTTCCATCAGCTTCAGAACAGTTACTGGGACCATAAAGGTGGTTCGGACTTCGGGGGCAAAAAGTAGTGAAAAGACCATCTTCCTGGAGATTGCATATTTTTCATGCACTTTCTTTTGCTTTGCAAATAAAGAAGCAGTGGTACCTACTGCACAAAGCCTAGGGCTGGCAATATCTCAGCTAGACCTACTGTTTCCAGTTTTGGGCATCTCACTCCAGAGAAGACACAGATCAACTAGGCAGAGCCAGGGGAGAGTAGAAGAAAGGATGGAGAGAGAGCACCTGAGGACTTGCGGAGAAAGGCAGAGGGAATTGTTTGTTTAAAAGACAGAACGCTGAGGTGAAACACGGTTAAGTCTTCAAAACACGTGAAAGGCTGCTGAGAAGAGGAAAGGAATAAACCTGTCCATAGGGACAGGAGAGGTCACAAACTTGTACTGTAGCAAGGAAAATTTGGTGAAACATTAGGCAGTAATTCTGGACATCAGGAATGGTGAAATGCTGGAATAGATGTCTGCAGAGACTCTGGAATTGCTATCATTGTAGGGTTTTTTTGAGACTGGATTAGACATAAATGTCAGGAGGGGTTTAGATCTTGTTCCTATCTTTAGGACAGATGGGCCAGAAAGTCCCTCCTGGTTCTATCTCCTGTGATTCTGCTGTGGTGTCACATGTGGTCAGATGAGCCCTGCTTATATGGATAAACCAAGTCACACTAAAAATTAGCTTCTGAGCTCCTTGCAAAGTCCTTGCAAGCTAAACCAGAACAGAAATTCCCCCAAAGGCTTGCATGTGTCTTTGTTTTATTTTTCAATGTTTTAAAATGCTCCCAAATCATCAAGGTGCTCCAGCATGCCCCCAGCGCAGAGGACTTGAATCATGTAATTGGATTCAGTAGGGGCTGTTCACAAAGCCTCTGCCTGGGGCCCCATTTTTTGGGAAAGTTTTACATGTTCTAATGATGGTAAGACAATGTATGACTAATGCACTGATTTGAAAAACTGCCCTATTATCTGATCAAAAGTACAAGCTCAAGAATATGATACCGCAGGTCATTTGGCTAAAAGATACCTGGAGTCTTCCAAATTTTTAAAACAATCCCATACACAGAAGCAAAAAATAGAGGTATGAACAGTGGAGCCAGTGGTTGCCTGTTCACCACAGATCATGTGGAATGTTTTATTAAAGATATTTTTATCAGACACAAAAGACTGAAATACAGAATATCCTGGGCTGGCAAGAGAAGGCGTGATAATAATTTAGATTATTATCCCTCAGATCTGTGATTCATTTATATTATTCTCTATGTTCATTTCAGGAATGATCAAAACTTCCCTGAGGACAATGGAAAGTTTCCAGTTGAGTTCAGGGGACTCTGCTGCTGCTTTCATCCTTAGGGAAGGTCCAAGAGTCGGTGAGATCCTATGTGCATGTGCAAACATGCTCAGAGGGGGTTTGGAGAAGTCATCTCCTGACACTAGGGCCACCTCTAAGATTAGGTTATAATCTCACCTGGCTGCCTAGGCCCCTTCTGTAAACCCTAGGAAGAGAAAGACCCCGAGAAAGAGTAAGTACCCCCTAGAGACCTGCACTGGAATGAGGTGGACCACCTTCTGGAGAGGTTTCTCTCCCCATTCACTGCAGAAACAGCCTAGATACAAACTTGGAGATTATACAAGTTTTGTAGCATTTGGTAGAAGGGATCATTCTCTTTAAATATCTCTAAACCACCCTGGCAGTTGGCTAGCATGCTAGAAGTAAAGTTGCACTTAGGAAAATGTCTTCTATGGATAAACTGTGATTCATTTGCTATTAGCATGCTTTGTACATGTTAATGGAAATGCACTGTTCTTCTCTTGTAAAGCAGTGAAGGATTTTTTAAAAACAAACAACCCCACATAACAGTATTTATCTTAACAGGGAAGGCTTTATAGAAATCTAATGTCTTGAATACAGATAATGACCTCACTGAGGAAAAGAGTGGTCACAAATTCTCAGGTCTTTTGACAGGAAACCATGGGATTTTAAGTAAACTGTAGGGTTTTTTTTTTCCCCAAAAACTACCTGTTTTAAAGCGAGAAAAAAAAAATTAACAAAAAAAACGACAAAACACTTCTGGCAGTTGACTAGAAAATAGAAACATCATACAGAAATGTAAAATGTTGATTTAAGGCTGCTTTAGGAATCCCTTAGATGTAGTTGGCTGATGAATGGGCTCGTGATTCTTTTACGGGTTCCCTGGCCAGCCTGTGTCCCCCGTCGAACATCTCACACAATACATCCCTGAGGTGCAGAAAGACGGTTTGCGCAAGGGACGTTTTAATCTCACTGGAGGATCAAACCCATAGAATGTGTCAGGAGCAGGATACACCCAAACTGCAAGTCTGAATGGCGTTTTGGCAATGTTTTTTAAATTGAAATTGAAAACCAGACCCTCCTTGCAGTTTAAAATTTAATTTAGGGCTACATTGTGTAGTTCTGTAAAGTGACAAACAGTAACCAAAAGATGAGTGCAAGCACCTCCCCATACTTACCTTAGGGAAAACTGGTGCAGGGGAAAAAAAAACCAAAATTGTGATCCCACTGTCAGCGTTGCCAGCTCTGTGCACCACAGCATCACTCAACAGGATAAATGAGATCTGGATCAGAAGTTGGAGCATGACTGCATTTCTGTTGAATTACTCAGCGCGTGTAGTACCTGGTTTTGTCAGAAGTATGCTTTAATGATGCTTTGTATTCACTGTGGGAAGGCCATTCATACTTGATGTTACGTACATTACAGGAGCTTGGATAGACAGTGTCTAATCTGGTATCATTCTTGCCAGCACTAAATTAACTACTCAAAAAAGCTGGACAAATTTGAAACAGCAGCATTAGCTTATCCCAGATCAACTCTTTGTATTAAGCGACTGCAGCAGTTCTGATGCAATATAGCAGAAGTTCTCAAGCTATGTGTCTTGTATCATCAGTTCAAGACATAAACCAACCATTCACCATGGGAATTTAGATAAGAGCTTTCTCTGGCAAGGCTTGCTTTCAAAATTTTCTACTTATAGCAGTTTGTTCCTCTGGAATGAGCACCGCTTCTCACTGTCAAAGATCTTATACTGGTTGGATGGATTATCTGCTCCCATGAAGCAATTCCCATGTCTTTAATTCTAGACTGCCCTTTCTTTTTACTCTAATTCATTGCGTATTAGTTAAGATCACTTCTAGCTACGGAACGACTATCCCACCCAGAAGATGTGGTGACAGTATAAAGGGTGAGGGAAGAAATGAAATTAATTATCCCGAAGCCTGGGGTGAAGTATAATGTGCAGTGACTGTCTATTGGACTTGATGTTGACCCGCATGTGTGTTAACCAGTGCCCTCTTCTGGGTAGACTCTGATCTTCTCACAGTTTCTGATTGAAGCATCTGCGCTAAAAGCTATCTTGTTATTGCTTAGACAGACAAAAGCCTTCAGTGCTACTAAATTCATGTGCATGAATCTGGAGCAAGGTATTGTTCCTTTTATCTGATATTATGCAAGACACAGCGTTTTTCTTCCAAGGTCAAGATCTCAGATACTGTACCTAAATATTTATAGGACTGCATAGCTTCTTACCCCATAAAAAAATTATTTGATGGTCATTTTCAGTGCCTCCAAATCCCCTTTATGGAAGATTTAAAAGAATAACACAGAGAATCTGCAGGTATTAGTGTCACATCTTGTTCTCAGGGGAACTTGTCTTTTTTCTCCTTGCTCCACAGCAGCACGCCGTGTTTTTAAGTCCAGAATCCACCTTGCACAGTCTGCATGCTCAGTTGTGCTGCTCTCTGACAACTGGTGGATTATGGATCTTGCAATAATGGATGCAATGGAAGCATTTTATGAAACGGAGATTACAACTTGAAACTTCCAAATCAATTGTAAATTGACCTTTTTGACCTTCAGTGTCATGGGAATCATGATGAATTCCGACCTGCCTGTTCAAATCAAAGTGCTAACTCAAGCTACAATCAATAAGCAATCATACTGCTATCGAGGCAAATCCACAGACAGGGGAACTTCAGACTGAGTCTGGTTTTGGCATTGTGATTTGATCCAAAATGTCTTAAAGCCAGGAAAAGAAATGAAGCTGCTTGATCTCCTGTGCTCAAGGTTATCAATCAGATGTGTAAGGGGATCCTGGGAAATTCTTTATGGCTTGTGAAACAGGGGAAGGACGTGTTTTGTGGCCCCTCCTGGATTTAGTATCCAGTCCACGATGGGCAAGACGTGTCTCTGAGACATGACAAATTTTGAGACCTTTGGTGGCAAGAAGGTGCCTAAGAATATAAGAATGGTGCCATCCTGGGTCAGCACAAAGCTGCATCTATCACAGGGTCTCATGCTGGCCAACGGTGTATGCTTAAGAAAATTGGTACAATAAACTAGATATATCAAGAGTGAGCCTTCCATCGCTTATATTCTACCAGCAGCTGGAAGCTGAGGGACATGCTGAATCAGAGCTGTTTCCAGACCCTCACACTTACCAGCCCCTGGGGATCTCCCTGCACGTCTGATGTGTGCAAATACTACTAATAATTGTGATTGTCATTGCTGTTGTTACTACCACGTAGGGTGACAGCTCACAGAGTAGAGATAAGGGTTCTCCTGTTTAATCTCCTTCTCTTGTGTTTTCTTTTAGCACCACCACGTTGCCTTCCTATATCAGGATAACCAATGGCTACATCACAGTCAAACCGCCCATTTGGATTTCAAACCGGCTGGATCAGAGACCGCGTTCAGATCGCCCATCCCAGCCTCAGCCTACAAGCTCAGCTTCAGCCAGCCTTTTATGGCCATCAATAACTTCTCCTCTCTGCGTGGCCATAGCTTCTTTTCTCCTGAATCTACTGCAGCCTTCCTGACCACATTAGTATTACGTGCAATCCCTTGGAATAGAGAAGAGAGATAATTTATGAATGAATTGGAGGTTATGACAACAATTACAAACTGGACCTTCTCAGTGAATCAGTAGTGCCTTCTAGCTAATTTTGTCTCTTTGACCAGATACATTTTGAAACGCTAAAGCTTTATTGTAACACTGACTTACATCTTCTTTTTGTAGAAGGATCTTTATTTCCCATAGTGCTATGGGGTTTTGTAAAATATACATGTTCATATAAAGAAAAAAAAAAGAAAAAGAAAAAATGTATTTATTCGACTGGTAAACTTATTTTTTCTTGTTGTATATGTTAATAACATCCCTATTAATCAGTAGCGATGGTGAAACAGATAAATTAATATTTTCTATATTTGTTTTCTAACTGACAACTCTGCAAATGTCTGAACTGACACCAAATGAATGGCTTCTTTGTTTCTTTAACCCTTACTTTTTACAGAAATTGTCCAATAAGTACATATCTGCTGAACTTCTTTATTTTACTTTTTTTAATCTCACTAGCATAGCTTACACTGAATAAAGCAGGTCCTGCTCTCTGTGGCCTATGCCCATTAGAAAAATAGGTGCATTCTTAACTCAAGTTAGCTGCTACAAACAAAATCCCAGTTATTTTTGTATGACTTAGTAAGTCATTAGTCAAGATAACCGCCTAAGTTCCCCTGTTGTCTTTAACTTAACTATTTAACTTCTTTGGAAATTACCAATCTTCCTCTTTGCCCTGGGATTAATTCATTAGCTAATGCAAATTAAGACACCTTTTTCTTAATAAAAAAATTGCGTTTAAAGTCTGGATTAATCCCACTGGAATGACTTTCTTCTCTCCCTCATCTTATATAAACACAAGCCTACAACCTTTCCCAGCATAAATGAGAAGAGAACTTGGTCTGTCTATAGGGTATAAAGATGTAGTATCCTGCTAATCTATAGAACTTCTTTGTAACAGTTGTATTAATGCAGATGGACAACCTAGAAGGCAAAAAAGATCTACAAATTCGTCCTCATCTTGCTGTTATGATACTTGGAGCTGGTATCTCCATGCTGAATTATGACTTGTCCAAAATCTGTTCAAGACCACAGGAACCAAATTAAACCCCTGTGTCATGGAGACGTACAGAATGGTCCTCTGCTCGTAGACTATGGTATCTCTGTTGACTTAGATGGAAAAGTTATGACACCTTACACTCACTGAAAAATTTGCTCCCTCTCCAAGCAGCTACTTTTCATGAATGTGATGGACAACATATGGGGGGGGAAAAAAAAAACAAACCCCAAACACGTCCATCTTAAAAACTATGATGTTTAGTAAGGCTTGTTGATTTTTTCCCCCAACAAAACATGATGAAAAATCCCTTTGGATACAATAGTTTCAACTAGAAAATTAATTTTGGTTGAAATAGGGTTTTTCTTTCTAAGTCCCCTACAAACCAAAAATCAAAATATGTGATGAAAACATCTTAGTTAAAAAAAGAAGCTTCAAAAAACAGAAAAATACAATGCAAAGTTTTCTTTATGAAAAAGCAGTGCTTTTTCACCTTGAGAAAAAATCAGGTGATAATGATGATGATAATAATAATGATGATAAAAGTCTGACTGAAAAGAATCCGATCACTTTCCCATCAGCCCTACAGCATGGTCTTCAGGACTGGAGAGATGATTCCTCGCAATCTTAAAGTCTCTGCAGTGAGAGACGGTTTAGAATTCATGGTTTGTTTGTCATTGTACCAGTTAATTCAGGAAAGTAGGTTAGGAAATAATTAGACTACAAAAGGCACATACTTGTATTTGGAACCATGATGAAACACTGAGCTTTTCCATCGTGCATCCCAACCCATTGCCTTGCAAAGGAGAATACAGATAGATAACTTCTTTTTGACTTGCTGCAACCTGTGACCTCCAGCCTTTGCTCTATTTTTGACAGAAAGTTGTGTAGATTTGTGGTCAGTTTAAGTGGGTACAGCAGACAGTGCTATAAGCTACCCCTATTTTTTTCCAAGCACAACAGTTGATAAGGCTGAATGGAAAACTTTGAGCTTTGCCCCGAATGTGAGCTTCAAGCACGCCCTGTGCATACTTTTAGATTGTGTATTTTGGCTAGCAGAAGATTAGAGATGTTAGTTTTGGACAGAAGCCATTCACCTTGCATAATATTTATTGCATGGAGCTGGATATTGGAAACGTATTTTGAGAACTTTCATTTTAGTTTTATTTGAGCTATTACCCTAGAAATGCCTTCATTTGAATATAATGGCTTAACAGACCTTCAAACGCAACCTTAATGTGTTTAAAAAGATGAGTGGTTCTCCTGCTGTATTCAAGACAGAGGTCAGAACTGAATTATAATGTATTATTCACAAAAATGGAACTGGAAATAAGGTAGGCAAATCTTAAGGCTGCTGATAAGTTACATAGTAAAAGTGAACAGCCAACAAACCAAAACCCGTTGAATTTTATTTATTGTCATTTGATTGAATCCAGAAATGATTCTGTGGTACCATCCCAGAAATAATTCCAGGTGTTGGCAAACTTACAGTATAAATAGACAAGACCACATAAAGATAAGGGAGAGAGAAAAGAGCAGAAAACAGAAACAACTTGTCCAAGACCGTAAGGAAAACCACCAATAGGACTAGAAATTACAGTTCTACAGTTTCCCAACCTGTGGCTTTCTCCATAAGCCTCTGGGGCTTTTTTGACTATTAGGAGCACACAGATCTTGCCACACTCACAGCTGTCATTAGACCGCACAAAGTAGTCACTCCGTTTGTCACTGATGAGGTTTTTTTCCTGAGTCACTCCTCCACTGGACAGTAATGCTCAATATTCAGTAGCTCAGATCTCAATGGTGTGTTTGGATATGACAGTGTGTAAATAGCTTGGCTATCAAAATATGTTTTGACGTATTTGCATTTCCTGGCATTTTGTCTGTAATTCCCATAAAATGAATGAACGTTACTGTGGCTCACCGAATTTCCCTTGCACGGGTGCCCGGCGTTTGTCATACTGCAGTGCAGGTGTCAAAGCAAGGTGTCTGCTGCCTTTGGGGTCCACGCACTTCATTTCTGCCAGCTAAAAGCGTCTGGCTCACTCAGTCATCTGAGCTTCCTCTGGTTAGGGGAGAAGAGACAACTTACAATAAATATAACATTAAGTAGCTTCCCATAGATCGTAGCTCAGGAACCCCACATGAATGGCTTCAGCACAGTTCTCTAGCCAAACACTTCTTGTATTCTGTTGTCTTACCCTAAGGTACGACTTAGGGTAACTTTTTTCAATACATGGCATGTAAGCATAGCAGTACTAGAAAATGAGACCCTCACTGTGATTGATAAAATGGATTATTTATTAATCAGCATCAGCAGCCCAGTATTAATTAAAATACACTAATACTGGTTAGCACCAATCCATGCACATCTATTGCAATGGATCATGAATATATTCACCATGAGTTTAAAAAGTATGCATCAGATTTGATACATGCTCTTGAAGTAACACTGACTACCAGCTTCATGGGACTTCAGTTATCTCTGTGGGTTTCTCGGAAAACTAGGAACCGACTGTTCTCGTTCTTCCGAAGGAAAGCTCAGATTCCCGTGTAATCACAAGATTCCAGGAGCAGGCGATTTAACAAAAATATTCATGCCTGCTGTATATGATAGTGAATGCCAATGATACTATTTACCTCTGAGAAATACAATCAAGAGAGTCACGCAACGTCTAACGATCAAGGACGTGATTTTGGATGAGTCCAAAGCTGAATGTTCGTATGGTTCATCTTTTCAACACAGCTACAACTGCCACCGATACAATTCACATTATATGTAACTGTAACATTATAAACAAATGCTAATTATCTGCCAAGCTCTTGCCCTGGTGGAATAAATACCCCATACCACCAGCAACAGATCTAACTTCCACTCTTTCATTGGTTTAATGCTTTTCTTGCCTATGTTGAACTACAGATGCTATATTAACGTGCATTGCCACTTGGAGAACCAGTTGGAAGGCTGGGACAGAAGGTATTTTATATTTTATGGCTGATGTACTTTCTCTGCAATCCTTCAAGCTGTTGAATAATGCAATACCTCTTCTGGCAATAAATGATGAACATGATTTATGATAACTATGCTTTATACAGGTGTCAAAATCTGCTTTGTTGAACTTCCCTTCCCATTCCTCCAAGCTCCACTGTAATTTAGGAACACCCAAGGTACAGAGCTGTATATTTATCTAACTTCTTCAATATACAGTTGTGGAGAGGGAGAGAGATGGAAAGAGGGAGAACTTAATCTATGTTTAGTGCATTGATTAGTGGAATGATATGACCCAGTCATTACCGTATACCACTGTTAGGGAGGAATTTCCCATCATATATTTATGTTAGAGAAACCAAAGTGCCAAAGTTATTATCTCAGCATAAATGTTATCATTCCAAACTTTGCTTAGTACCATAAGATATTTCTATATTATATCCAAAAAGCATATGGGCTTGTCATATCTCTGAACTGATCGATGTTCCATGGAGCGTGCTAGAGTTCAGCTTCAATTTAAGCTTGTTTCAGCTCAACTGAAGCAGAAAGATAATTGCCTAATTTTGAGATCATAGGGCGTGTGCGCGTGTGTGCGCACGCATGCGCATGCGTGCATGTATGCATGTTGTGCGCATGTGTTTTTTCCCAACCCAGATGCAACCTTTCCTGTGATGAGCTTTTCAGGAGGCACCTTAATCTAGCAAAAGGCAGAGAGGTCTTTCCAGTAGGTAATCAATACTTTTCTTCTACAGGAATGGTTTAACCATCCTGCAGATTCATGCTTACACTGAATTTTAGATTGCATGTTTGTCAGTTTTCAATTCAAATGTATTTCAAATATTTTTTCCTGTTCCGCCTCCTGCTTTCGTGAACTGTTTTGAAGAGTGTAATAAAAAGATGCTTTCTAATATTATTTTGTCAAAATATTTTTGTAGCATAATATATTAATAAAATGTTATTATAAATCCATAGCACAAGAATCTCGTATGTCTAGGTTCTTTCCTTTGCACTAAAAGCTAGGGAAGCACTGAAAAAGGGGAACATTCAGATTGTAGAACTTGTGTGTGCTGCTTTCCTTTTGCCCAAGGCCAACATGGGATGGAGGCAATCATGCTCTGGGGAAGGTTCCTCATAAAATGATGTGGTTTTGTCAAGTCCATTCCTGCAGAGATTTGGAGAATCTATGTAACTTTTTATTGGTGAGAAGTTGCTGCCTCTGGTGTGTAACGAGTCCGGCTGGAGCAGCCTCAGCCTCTCATCCGTGTCACTGGGGAGAAGCCACTTGGTTAACCTCATGGCACATTTTGCGTGGGGCTTGGGGAGAGGGAAAGGCTCCGAATGGCAGATGCAGGACCTGGGAGCTGAGCTTGCCTCTACTATTTCAAAGGCTCAGTGGGAAAGCACAAAAAAAAACCCCATAAAGGCCTTTTTGGGAATGTGGAGGGGTGGGGGAATGCAGGAGCAGGGATCTTAAAGGACATAGACCTGAATTCTAGGGGAAAACTCTGCTATATGGATGATACTGAGGCAGAGGGAGAGGTTTGGGGTGGTTCATTCTTATATCCGCTCATTTGCACGCTGCCCAGGGTAGTGCGTAGTGAGTCCCACAGCCTTTGGGCCAGACATGGTGGCATGGGGGACCACAGCTGGGGGATGGAGTGGGACAATCACATGGACACCAAGAAGTGCTCCACGGGGCTGACAGTGGCGTTGCCAACCCAGCAAGGCTTAACACCAGTAGCCCACTCTGTGCCACAAGCTGATTCACCTTTCCAGCCCAGGCAGCAAGGAACAGGCAGGAAAATGCCCTGACAACCTCTGCAGGAGGATATTTTCTGCAGAGTCAGTGCACCTTTGTCAGCCTGAGTGAAAACGGAACCAAGCTCTTCCCTTTTAACGACTCCCTTCCCTCACTACTAAATCCATTTGCCTGGATACTTACGGTTGTAAAACCATGGAGCCACGTCAGCGTCATTAGTTACTGCCACTGCTGTTAGTCCTCAAGCACGGAGGACAGAATCAGCTCTCGCGTGGGGCAAGGGGCAGCAGAGCCAGAAAGCCAGTCCTTGTGCTCAAACTAGCTGGGTGGAAAAGCCCAGATGAAGCATCTGTCTTCACTTCTGGTGGTAGCGGGAAGCGCTTTCTCCAGTGCCAACAGTTGGTGTCCTTCAAACCGCTATTGTTGCTTCTGGCAAATAAAATAACCCTGGAACTGTCTCCACTGGGGATGGAGCAGAAGCCACCTCTCTGCACCAAGATACAGAGACACAGATATTTACTCGTTTTTCTTGGCATATTCCTTTTTCTTGCGTCTAAATCCTGCCTTGTAGCTGACATTGCAGACTTCTTGCTGATCGCAGCATCATTGTTTGCTTCTTAATTATGTGCTAAATCATTTTCTTTTTAACACACTTCTTTGAGAGGACTCCACCAGCGGAGCTGTTTTAGAAATATCGACCATAGGAAATGCAGTGGGAGGTACAAACACTTGGGCTAGTTTGAACTGAGCTAACCATGGCACAGGAAGGCCATGTTGCAACATAGAGGGGAACCTCTCTAAAAACATAGTTGAAAAAGAGCCCATCTATTGAAATACCAGCCAGTGAAAGCTGCTTACAATCGCTACCTTGGGACTCTCAGCCAGTCTGGAGAGTCCATGTAGTCCAGCCATGGTCTTAACCCTACCCCAAGGATGCCGGCCCCAACCAGTCTTGCATTGCCAGCTATCCCCGGCCAGTCCCAATCTGCCAAGTCCCTTTGCTCTTAAGGGTCCGGTTCAGCCACTGGTCTGAAAATGATATAAAACGTCAGCCAATAGAGCCAGATATTGGCTCACTGGTGCCATTTCTTCAAGCTTCTCCTTCCCTTGACCTCTCTCTGTGCTCCTGGACTGTAATTGCAGCTTTTTACTCTAACTTGAGATTTTCCTGTTTATGGATTTGCACCAGAAAGAGGGGAAGCTGTGATCAGAAAAGTGCAGGGCAGACGTTTGGCTTTTTTGTGGAATAGCTTAGTATCTGCATTGCTGTCCAGCAGCCTATCTCCTTTTTGGATCAGTGCTTTCCTGATCCCAAACCGCTGGAGTGCGACCCACAAGTGCTCCCTGCACTGAGCAGGTTGGAAGGAGTATTTAGCTAAAGGAAGCCTCTGCGTGGTCTCCATGTTTCAGTGGGTTTCCAATTGTTTCAGCTTGTGACCTTCTAGTATTTTCCACTACGAGTGCAGACCCCTGGCTGTACTTGTAATGTATATAACACCTTTTCTCAATCTATTGCAACCTGTAGAATTAGGCCAGGGATCCCCAAGGGCCCAAGGGGATGCCCCTGAGCAGAGGTCAGCACCACTGTCCCGCACCCATCTTCGGTCCAGACTAAGGATAGATGGCTTCTGCAGAGCAGCTCAGTGCACAAGTACCCGACCGCAGTCCACTGCCATTTATTTATTTGTTTGTTTGTTTATTATTTTTCATTTTAACTGGTTTGGGCTCAAATTAAAATGCAGCATGTTCTTGGTCCTCTCTTACTGATGAGCATTTAAATGGGGGAAAAAATCCTCAGGAGAGCTTTTGCCTTTGGAAGTGTGTGTGGGGTCATTTTCTAGCAGAGAACTCAAGCATAAAACATCTGTGTGTCTTCCTCTTTTGACACAACATCTCATTTTTTAATTTTTTTTTAAGCATGTTGTGCTGTGAGCAGCAAACCTAATGAAGTGGGTTTGGGTTGTTTTTTTTTTTAACATCTCTCCTGTCCACCCTAATGCAGATTTGCCAGTATTTAATAACGCTTGATCTTATTACCTCTCCCTGAGCAGAGGTACTAAAAGAACTTCCCTGTTATCTATTGCCTGCTGCCTGTTTTCATGAAACTCCTAGAAATCATTATATTTGAGACCTCCAACCCCACGTGAGCAGTTTCAAAAATTGCTAGCCAAGGGGCGGTTCCAGCCCACTGTGATCACATAACCATCATCATTTTAGAAACAAGGCTACAGTATGACTTACAGGCAAATGTATTTGCAGCAGCACATCTGAAGGAAGACACATCATTGCTCGTGCACTTAATCACCACTGAATCAGGGCAGAGCTGTTCCTACTGCACCTGATTTGTGGGGGGACTGATCATATCGTACCAAGCTGGGGAAAAGCTGGAGTTTAGCTTAACATTATGACAGGCTGTGCCTCTAGCTCCAGACTCATCCCAGAGCTGTGCCCATCTAACACGAAGGAGCTCCACAGCATCTCCAGGGGCTCACCTGGAGCAGAGGGGACTGCTAAGAAGCATATTAAAAGATCAGCACCCAGTTGGATGGACAGGTGGAGCCAGAGGAACTCCAAAAATCACAGAGGATGTTCAAAGACAAAAATAACCTGACACCCACAAGTCTGCAGCCAGTAATGGAAACAATAGTAATGGAAAAGATAGTATGTGTTTAGATTGCTAAATAGCTGGATGGTGGGCATCTGATTACTTAATTTCACTGGGGTCTTAAAATATAAACCACTGAAACTTTACTGAGCATTACAAGTTCTCTATTAGTTGTTTTAACATACAGTTTCTCCCACTACAAAGAAGAGCTTTTTAATATCTCCCTGTATATTTAGTAAGTGAGTTTCAGGTATTGGGTTTTGGAAGAGCAGATAGTAACAGCAGTGCAAACACGCGCAGGCTGGGATAAAAAGGTGCCAGGCAGCCACATGTGCTACACCTACACCAGCCCATGCCATCTCGCGCACCTGAGGATGCTCTTTGTCAGCACAAAAACATCTTGAGAGCACCACTGTGTGAGGTTCAAGCGCCAGGACATTAGGATGATGGGACAGATCTCAAGGTCAGGGTCCTGGCATTGCCACCATACTTTTGCAGATGTAAAAAAAGGAGTCAGGACTCAAAATCCCAACAGGTACATCTTTGAGTTAACCTGTGCCTACCTAACAGCCCGCATACCTAACACACCACTCTCCCCTCTCCCTAGGTTTAACACCTGGTAAACCGCACTATGTGTGCAGCTTTGGTGAGGGTTTGAGCCAACATCCAGCCAAAGGCCTTCCACTGACTGTCCTGGGCTTTGCATTAAGCCCTGAACACCTGATTCATTTGAGCATCAGGTCCCAATCCTGCAATCTCAAACACCTTGCTCCGCAGCACGCCAGCACTTCATTAGGTTAAGTTGCACCTTTGGGTACAAGCCATCATCCAAAGCACTGCCCTTCATTCCATTTTTCACATTTAACAAGGATACGGTTAAAACGGCAGAACAAATTACACGGAGCCAAACCTCCATCAGGCTGATTTTCAGAGGAATGATAACAATAATAACTGCGACAGTGAGTTCATGCTAACAGCCCTCATTCACACCTGGAGCTCCCTGCCTTCTTGGAATGAAATGCAGTTTGAACAAAGGGACGAAGATAATGTGAGAAAACATCAACAACAGGCAGATAGAGGCAAAGCAAATGAAAGGCAGATGTAGGAAGGAAAGCGGGAGCTTTCTGCTTTGATTTGCACAGGCCCCATATCTTTATTGTCCTAAGGAATATCGGTTTGTTGTCCTAAAGATATCTGTTCTCCAGTCCTCTTGCGTGACTTATGATGCACCTTTTCTTTCTTCATGTGAAAGCCATTGGTTTTAATTATAACATGATGGATACACAGCCCCAACTAGCTCTATGTGGCTGAATTATTTGAACAGCAGTGCAGTAGGGCCCTTTTTCTTTCCAGACCTCTCTGCAGCTGTTTGTCTTGGCAGGGGTAGGTTTGTCCCCAGCTTCATCCTGTGTGAAGTCCTTTCCACCCACTCAAGTTAGCTGGAGCGTTCACCTCATTTTTAATGGGAGCATTATTATCTTCTATTTTGCACTGGCAAAAACAACTCTCAAAAGGGGAAGAGACAGAAACTCACACCTACCCATCCTTCTTGAACAAACTGCCTTCATCCAAATTGTAGGAAGCAAGCACTTCGAGGAATTTGCCAAGAATTGTTTTTCTCTTAGCAACGGTCCAGACCAAAAGTAGACACAGAGTCTGTGATATCATCTCTCAACCAGAAGGATCCTCTTGAAGACACATTAGTTCAGATAATGTGTGCACTGCAAACACAATAGTGGTGGTTGTGTGGTTGTAGGATGGACAATGCTGGTTGTGTTCTCTGGCTGTGCATGGGCCAAGCGTGGCCCTGAGGGCAGGATCCAACCCACACAATGCCTCTATCCTGCTGCTGCCTTTTCCTCCGAGGGAAATGCAAGCAGTTCATGAAGAACCAAACTTTTTTTCGTGACCCTGTCTGTGGCAGTGTGCATTGAGTCTGATCTGCCACTACTGAGTCCACGAGGGAGGGCAGATGGAGACATCTCTATGCAGAGCCTGGGGCTAGAGATAAGGCTTGGTTCCCCATCGCTGCGGGTTTAATGATGACACGCCAACACCTGGGTCTTTCCCTGTGGCTGAGCAAACCTGTAAAAAGACACACAAAGTGAGATCATGATGCATGTGGAGAGAGTAAAATTCTGAGACCTGGTTGGTTTCTCTTCATAATACTTACCTTAACTTTCCTTGAAACCTCAAACTTCCTGGGCCATCTTTATCCAAAAGCATTAACACTAAGGGAGGGGGGAAAAGGCTAAAGTATTGCTGTTAATGGAAGACTCAGACATGAAGACAAAAGCGTATACCAGGTTTGGAGCCTCTGTAGCTTGCTGCCAGCAACAGGCTCTGCTTGAAAGGAAAGTACCTATCTCAGCATGCGGTCAAGAGGAATAATAAAACCCTAGCCATTCAGAGGCAGGGAAGAGGAGAAAAACACTCATAAATGTGCTGGCTTATGTTTCTCTTGAACTTTCAAAATAATTTTTCTCTCCTGCCCAGAGATTAGTCACAGAAGCAAATGATACCATATCTGGCAAAAAAGTTGGGTGGATGGAAATGATCTTTGGGGAGAAGGAGAGGAGGAAGGGAGCAGACACATTCTCTCACTTTCTCACCTTCCCCTTTCTCTGAGCCTGAACGTACAAATGAAAGAGTTGGGAAAAATTCAAGTGTTTGGGTCCAGCCTAAAGCCAGTGGGGGTTTTGGGTCCAGCCTAAAGCCAGTGGGGGGCTTTCCATTGCTGTCTGGTGGGTTCGGGGAGCTGACCTCGCCGCTCTGTGATCTCCCAGGGCTCCCACTCTGCAAGAAGCTTAATTTCTCCCAGAGGCCCCAGTGAAATGATTTTCAACACATTTTCCGGACTCAAAATGAAAAAGGCAAAAACTAAGGCACTAATGAAAGTATGCTCATAAATGCCACTCTTTGGGAAAGGCTAGTGCTTGCTATGGTTTTCAAAATAAAACTCCAGTTCTTCCAAGTACTTCTAAAGCACTGAGTTAGACTTCACAACACCCAGAGGTGTCAGGTAAAGAAACAACCCCAGCCCCATCTTAACAAGGTGGGAAAATGAAGTGGACAGTGGATTTTATGACATGCCTGAAATCACAAGGGACAGCTATGGGAGCAGGATTCAAAAGGCAGCCCTTCCTCTATGGTACAGTGTTCTCAGAAGCATGGCTCATTTATTTCAATTAATAGAGCTTTATAAGGGCTCCCCTGCCTCCTTTTTTTGGCACGAATTACTGCAAAGACAGTGAATTAAAAGCACCAAAGGGCATAATTTTCATTTAGTGTTTGAAGAAGCCGTTTCCATAAAAGCAGAATATGTAGCCCAAAAGAGTAAACTTAGGAATAACCTAGAGGATTAGAACAAAAAAGAAATGTCCTAAAAATCTTTTCTCAGACAGGGCTGATATGACAGTTCAGCTCTAGAGTGGTCTTTCTGTGTAATACCATTCAAGTGGTACAACCAAGGACTGGTTCCTGTCACAACATTCACTCAAGCGTTGCAGGATTATGGGTTTCTCCAACCATATGAGATTAAATTCTTTAAAAAGCATAAAGCTCATGCATGTAGTCCACTGTCTCCTCATTTTCTCTCTTCAAAAACATGCAAGGTGGGATTCAGTTCATGGACCATGCACTGTCTGAAAGCTGTCACCCAAGCTTGCTTCCTTCAGTGGTGCTGGCCGGACTGACTCTTCCCTTAGAGAAATATTTCTATCTTATGTGGTGGCTTGTCAGCTATTTTAACAGATGCTGTTGTGCTTGGTCCCAGCCAGCTTCTGCCCTGAGAATGCGGTTATATGTGTAATGTTTGCAAAGGCATTTCAGTTTGTCTCCTATGAACGGTGACCAGCTTCAAAATCATTTAAAAAAAAAAAAAAACAAAGCAAAACAAAAAAAACCCCAAACAAAAAACAAAACTCAACAATGACTGACTCATATTCAATGTTTGTGCAGCTCCACTGTTTGCTGTGACCATGCAAAATATCTCTGATGTGGCAGGGATGTGTTATGGCAAAACTTGCCAGGCAAGCTAGGAATTGGACAAGGTGCAAAATGAGCTGTAATCCCCACCTAAAGCACTTCCACTGCAGAATCTGCCCAGAGCTTGACCATGCCAAAACTTGTTTCCTAGAATTAGAGCCCACCATCATCATCCGCGTAACATATTTGGGTCAGAATTGCAGCACTGAGTGATGCTAAGACATTCAGTGAATGACCCTAACCTTGGCTGACATTTTTATTAGATAGATAGATAGATAGATAGATATCAGGCAAACTCAAAATGGTCCACTATGAGACATGCAGTTTTTAACTTTGGCTTGGAATGGCTTCTTGTTACAATTAGCTTTCATGCTATGAGTTCAGAATGAAAAAAAAGCAACATGGTTTGGCTTTGTACAAAATAAATAGTCTTACGTGAAACGACCCAATTTTAAATCTTTTTTAAAATTTTTTTAAGTGCCAATATAATAATACATCTGTCGTTGATAAACAGCAGAAATGTTTAAATGTCAATGAATGGAAAAATCAACATTTCCACTCTATAGGAAAATGTTGCTTACACTGTTGATATTATAGTTTCATTGTTGACTTGCACCTCCCCTCTCTCCTAGCAGCATCATTCCCCTCTTCATCCTGGTTTTGAGGCCAAGAATTGGACTTTGCTTAGGTTTTCTATGGGCCTCTATATCTAGGGCCTTTTAAGTACTCCTTCCTTCTGAGCTTATAAAGCCTGTTATTAAGAATAATTGCTAATGGGCGGGCTCTATCCAAATCAACCTTCTTATAATCCTCCCATACTTCAGACTGCTGAAGACCTCAACTCAATTCTCTCTCAGCAAACCTTGCCTTGAATGCGATCTCTGTGCGGTGCAAAATGTCATTGCAACGTGATAATTTGATGATGATGCTGCGAAGTACTGGGCTGCACAAAGTAATAATCTTTGGTTAAACCATAATCACAGCACTGGAAACCATTGATTAATCATGGAAAAGTCATATTCAGCGTGGTCTTCTGTGCTATTCCAAGATATTATGAGAAATGGCCATAAGCAGGCTGACAGGAATGTATTTATGCTGTTATTCACATCTTGTGGCACACGCACCACATGCCAGAGGTCATCGGCTTGTGGTTTGTTTTGAAAAACGGCGTTCATGAGTAAGACTCAGTATTTGAAGACGAAGAAGTCTGCAGCCCTCTGTTCTCTTTATGAGGAGAAATGAGGCACCATCTCCAGCTTCATTTAAATAAATTGTACTGTCTTTCACCCATGATTTCTTCCACAACAGTAGTCTGAAGTCACGCTTAGAGCATCGCATTGGTTGAAATTACAAGGTGCTGCTAACATGTGCTACAGGTACCGAAAAGACTGCTTGGCTGGTGCAAAGGCAGCCCAGGTACCAGCCTCTCATCAGGAAACAAAGCCTGGCATGGCACCCGTGGGTATTGAGCTGCCGTGGGGATCTACAAGCTGTAGAAGATCTCTGTAAGGGTCTTGTTTTACTCTGAGGTCTCTGCGCCTTGGGACTGGGCTTTTTGGGGAACTGTGTGAAGGGCTGTGGACAGTCACACTGTCCTGCTGTCCTCATTAGGGATGCTCAGCCCATGCCATGGCTAACACTAGCAAGGCAAGAGCCCTGGGCTGGCAGCGGTGGCAAATAGCAGAAACCTCACCCTGAATTCCCTGAACGCACAGGTGCAGAGGTTTGAGGATTGCACGCTTGTGTTGAAGCAATGTTCTGAAAACCGTGGAATGGTCAAACAGGCCAGTTCTTCCCCCTGCTTAGAGACCTCTAAACAGTGGGGGTGAGTCCAGGTATGGTCTGTCTCTGCTGACCACAAGGCAGCACAGGCAGGCAACATCCACTCTGCACCAGCTTTCAGACACTGACATGTTGTGGAGCTGAAACCCATCCACAGGCATGCTCTGAAGCAGCGTTTCACCCGGTCATGCCTCCTCCTGCTTCTCCACCATACCGGGAGACACAGGTGCACAAAAGCAGCTCAGCACCGAAAAGGCAGCCCAGCCTCTTGCTTGGGTGGTTATCGGACAGCTGTTTCAGCTATGACATAACTGCTTTTAAACTTCAAAAGAAAACTATTTCTGAGTTGAAAACATATGGACTGTTTCATAAAAAAAAGCAAGGTCGAGATGTTAGCAGGCCATGTAGTGGGTAGTGGACACAGCGGAATTGCAGAGTACGCATAACATCCTGTCAGTCCTGTCTTCTACTCAGCTTTCACTCCTTAGGGGTCCAATCCTACCATTTTTTCTCAAGCAATAACCTCATCCATGCCAACAGAGTCTGCTATTTCATCTGCTGGTAGCCACACTGGAATGTGTTTGCTTTGGGAGTGATTGTGTGCTTTGCTGGTGGGCTCAAAGGACAGATAAAAGCTAGTGCCCAGCTCTGTGGAATAGTTTCTATTGACGTGAATGAACTCATTACTAAAAGACTCCTTTAAAAAAGCTGGGTCTTTCGCAAAGCCAATGTGGGTTAGACCTTTTGTGGGGTAGGTGGAGTTGAAGCATGACCAGACACAGCTCAACTCTGTTTC
Organism: Fulmarus glacialis; assembly: GCF_000690835.1. Taxonomy (NCBI): domain Eukaryota; kingdom Metazoa; phylum Chordata; class Aves; order Procellariiformes; family Procellariidae; genus Fulmarus; species Fulmarus glacialis. The sequence continues at coordinate 26,645 of NW_009192257.1, read as the reverse complement.
ATGCTACCTGCTGCACCAGTGAAAATTTTCTGATACCAGTTTGGACAGGCTGGTGCAAAAGTCATTGAGACTGGGCTTGGTGACCGGGAAGACTTACAAAACGCAGAGGATGCCCATCTTGTTCAGACAGTTTTGCCTCAGCAGGTGTCAGAGATGCTCTGTGACACTGGAGCTGCACCTGAACTTCTGACAAAAAATGATGGAAATGTTTTGTTGCAAAAACTGATTATTGTCTTACTGATACATGCAAGGAGGAGGGAAGGGATGTTATTAAAAACAAACAAACAGATTTTTGTCTGGAGCTACGTCATCAGTCTGCCAGACCCCAAGTTTTTCTGTTTCACTGCCATAGGAATCCTTCCCTTTCCATGAATGATGACTGAAAGCTTCATCTTGCAAACAGCTCTCTGAATTAAATGGCTCCCCTTGAATTAACTCATTGATGCTGGCAGCTAGAACACGGCAATGGAAGAGAGGTAGGAGGAAAAAAAGGAGGTGCTATGTTTAAAAACAAACGAAAAGTCTCTCGACTGCCAAAACCACAGTCAGTGGAGGGATGTGGTGGTGGTTCCAGACTGTGGGAATGAAAAAGCAACGATTGTTTAGCTGTTTTGGGGGAAGGGAAACACACTCCAGCAACATCATTACCCAATTAGTCCTAGTGATGCTGCTGTGGAGAAGGAGCGCTCTGGAGAGTGCGTGAAACGGGATGAGCTCCTGACATGATGGACAGCAAACTGGGAAGAGTGTGGTGGAGGTGAGGACCACCAGTCCTGGTGGGTCCCTCCTGCTGAGTTCAGGGGCTGGAGGTATCCCAGACACATGAGATTAGGTGTATGGGAGGTCTGCTGTTTTGCACCTACCCTGTGGACCAGCTCCCCAGGGGGCAATATGTGGTCCCTTCTTTCACCCCAAAGGCGCTAGGGACAACAAAGCAGATAGTGCAATATGCTGAGTATAAATAGCTACAGTTTAAACCAAGAACCGGTGGTACCAGTATGTATTGAATACTTAACATGTACTATCTTTATGTTAGGAAACACGTTAGTGACTAAGAGAGCTTGAGAGAAGACTCTGAAATGAGTCATCTCAGCCCCTGTCGAAATCCTTGTGCTGGCAGTGATCAGCTCTCGGATTTTTAAGGGCAGACTCATGAGCTAGGCATCCGGTGCTCTGCTGCGGGATGAGCAAGCGAAGAAAACCTTACACAACCAATAGAGCCTTCAGGAGCAGTGCAATTTCAAAAACATACTGGGATATATTTCCACATCACTGAAAGCGCTTGCTTGGAAGTCTAGCACTGGGTCCATAATTGCTGTCAGGTACTGCAACTCCAAAGAAATTTAATCAGTCCTCAGTTAAATCACCCTGCTTCTAGATTAAGGGTTACACTGTGCAGCTCTGTCCCGTAGACTAAATACCCTCACATAAATGCTTTCTGGCATCAGAGATTTGCGTAGGTGGGTGGCTTGGAGAGGAATTCATGCGAAGTCCAGAGCCGAAGATTGTGTGAAGAGCTATCCCAAACACCCATTGTCCTTTGCAAAAATAACAGAAAATTGATGATTCTCCACCCCAAAACCACAGCGTTCCTCAAGCCTAATTCCAGAGGGTAGCCAAAGTGCTGCTCTTTAGGCACATGTTGCTCAAAGGCTGGTCAAGAACTGCTGCTGTGCAGGGCTGTGGCACCGGAGCAGGAGAGGTGTTACCCCAGGGCTGCCAGGTACTTCAGGGGCACAAAGTGAGCGGTGGGAGCAAAGCACATGGATCCCCAGCCCAGGTAATAAGGTTGAATCCCCAGTGCGCTGCCCTGCAGGTAGCCTTTAACCTCTGCATCTCTCATTTTTTCACTTGTGCTATAATAGTGCGAACTGCAGCAGCCCTCAGACGGCAGATATCAGCGTCTGCATTCCCGCATGCTCGAGTCTAGTGCCGGGGCTGGAGCAGGTCAGACCCAGATGTGATCTGTACCATGGCCTGTGACACGTTATTTATGCTTTTGGCTAACAGTGGTTGGTATGGTATTAGTTTTCCCCATAAATGCTGTGCTTTGTGCAAGGATGGGACTTGGCTGTTGCAAGGAAATTGCTTTAGGTTACAGCAAAAGCAACAAAATAATCACTCCAAAATTATTCCAGATAAATACTACACTGATATACAGCAAGACTTCATTTATGTCATGTGCGATTGGATTTGTTTTCCACCTTTTGACAGGAACATTTCAGTCCAGAGTAGGAAGAATGAAACACACACAAGCAGCAGGAGGCCACAGCCAGAAATGCTCCCTTCTTCCAGGGAAGAAAGGGCTCTTACATTGTGAAAGGGAGCCTCCTGTTGTCTTCCAACTGGCACTTTCTGGCCAGCTGAAAGCTAAAATAACCCTTCCTTTATGCTTTCAATACTGTGATCTAATGGCTAAATGGATTTTTAGCACAAAGCATAATTTCCTCCTTTAGTTTCACTCATCACTTAGTGGAAAGGCCCCCTAATGTATTGATCACCATAACTTTCTGCTTATGTCCCAAACAGTGGCTGCTCAGTGGAACTGAAGAACAGATTGTCTTATAGCACTGCAGTATAACAATAATAATAATAATAATAATAATAATAAAAAATAATAATAATAACAACAACAACGACAGCAACAATACAAATAAATTGTAATGAAGAGGAAACACTCACACTGTGCAGGCAGTTTCCAAAGACCAGCGGTCAGAAGGCACAATTAATTTTTGCATGATACATGGTTCACCTCTCCTCACATTTTGCTGAAAGGACGGCACAGTGTCCCAGCTCCCCAGAGTTTAGCTAAAGACCGGTGATTCTCATTGCACTATTCAGCGGCATTGCTGTAGATGACCTGAGAGTGAAGCCACACCATAACCTTTTGAGCAACTGCCTTCTTGCTTTCCATTAGGCACTTGTGATGCCCAGGACCTGGATGATGGCTCCTAGCAGTGATTCTGCCAAGAAAAACACATGTAGCTTTAGGCATGGAGAACATTGGTGAGCAAGGGTGAAGAGCCGCAGAGACCCTGATTGGGCCTGAGCTCTGCCCTGGGGTGATGGCCTCCAAAGGCTGAGGAGCAGCAGCAGTAGGCTATGAGTGTAAAGCGGGGGGGAAGCAGAGGATTTGGGCGCTCTAGGACATCTCCATGAGAACAGAACTTGAAGATACCCCAAACCTTAACTCATGTGCACAAAGAGATGCTATAGGTTCAACCTATAGCATGTTAACATGGCTCCTAGGGACAGACATATGGCAGGGCCCAGAGCGGGGTTGTGGTGGGGACAGACTGGGGGCTTACAAGGACACACGTCCCACAGCATCAGCCACTTCCACACATGTTATATGCACAGGCTCTGCAATTATTTGGGGCTGTCTTCTTAATTTGCCTCAGCTGTCCCCATCGTAGCACAAGCATCATTGCTCTGAAGGGGCAATTGAATGTCAGAAGTGCAACACTGCTGAAAGGGGGGAATGGAGAACCGCATTTTCCTCGGAAAATTCAAGTAACACATCTGGAAAGGGAAGCTGCATATTGCATGTGTTTCACTATGGAAAGAAAATACCTTTTAAAATCTAAAATCAAGAAGTTTGTAGAAAGAAAAGTCCTGGAAGTCAGCTGAGTTCATATCTTCCATTAATGTTCCCTATAAAGAAATGTTCCTGCTTCTTTGCTCCACTAGTCACGGGTTTCATGCCAGCTTCAGATTTGGCTGTTGACTTCTTCAGGCAGATTGATGGCTCAGCTGAAGTAAAATTTGGGGGCACAACCCTCCCCTGGCCAAGGCTCATCTCCTCAGATAGATCCAGGTCCATAGCTCCCACTGAAGTGCAAGGGAGAGGAAGCATTGAAATCATTTGGCATGATCTAAACTTAGGAAGGAGGATGAGCCATTTCTACCTTAAAAAACTGAATTTGGATGCTTTCACCCACTATCTGGAAGCACCCACCTGCAGACATTGCTGTCCATACTTCAATTAGATTCCTAAAACTGGGCTGTGAGAACACCTTGGGGAAAGTTCAGCATCCCAAAGCTCTTCACAGGACGCTGAAACTAAGCCCAGCTCTGCTGCTGCAGAGTCCTGCAGCCGTTAAGCCCATGATGCCATTGCTTCCTCTGCAGGGTAAGGGCCCAACGCAACAAAAGCACAGCGACAGGTCTGCTCATCTGCCCAAAGACAGGGCTGTGCTTCAGATTCCAGCACTGAAGTTAGCCACCAAGAAGTAAGATTGTTTCTTTTTTTTTTTTTTAATTATTAGGAAACAAGTAAAACAATTCATTGTTCTGGGGAGAAAATATCCCTTGAGCCTAACTACTGAAAAATCAAACAGCATTTGAAAAGCAAGACAATAAGGCTAGCTTGAACTCAAAGAGCATTAGAATTGCTCTGGCAGGAGCACAAGTGATTTTCTGATAGATGCAATAACAATGCTGCAATTACATAAAAACATATGTAAACTGAAAATGCAATACCACCCTGCTATTTGTACACTCCCTGTTCCACTGCCATCCTCTTATTGTTAGCCCTTTAAGTATTGTCTTTCTTAGGTTTTTAAATACTTCATTAGCATGAATTGCCACCAATATTTTTGTCTTGAAGAAGAATATTTTCTCCCACCAGGACTCTAAATGAACCCAATTTTTAGCGTGGGGAATGCAGGCTTCAGTGACATCTCCATGCTCTTAACGGTTTAAGTGGGAAAGTCACAGAGAAGCACCTGATACCAGCAGAAAAATGACACCTGAAAACCTGATGCAGGCTGGGAAGTGTACAAAAATGAATCCTTCCCCGTGGGGAAGAGTTTATGGAAAATTTGTAAAGGATGATGAAGGTGAAACGGATCCACCTCTTCCCTACTCACACCTATGAAGCACATCGAGATGTTGTAAGAAATAAATCTCCTCCAAATCATAAAACTAGTTTTAACTCCTGAGATAAAAAGCGAATTTACTTGTTGTGATTGTTGTCTTGTGGAGCACTCAAAAAATGGTATGATCTCTTTCCCCTCCAGTCCAGGAACACTGTAGCAGGGGGCAGGAGCCTGCAGCCTCCCGGCTCCTTCCCTTCAAATTTCTCCTTGTAAAACTTCTACTGCCATAGTGCCATCTAGAGACAGTTAAAGAAATTAAAGGGGTTTTGTTGCTAAGAAGGACAGCTTTTAGTGTTGTTTGAAGGTTTATACGGTCATAACCCAGCAATGATTACTGCTTACTAGTCCAGCAGCCCTTAATTTTAACATTGTGCTCCAACGGTTTGATACCAAGCCCCACTGAGGCCAATGCAAAGACACCTGTTGGGCTCAGGGCTTCAGGATTAGTCTTGTCCTCCTTCCGCGGGATGGGGATCTCACCACAGTTAGTTCCTTATTAACATAAAAGTACGAACCGAGCACCCATCGCAGCAAACAGCTTTAGGCACTTGTGTGTGTGACTTCAGGGACAGTGGTACCTGCACCACAAAAATAACATTATGCTATTGGAACCACTACTATCTTTTCCCTAAAACCCAGTGCAGAGAGAAAGCGCGCACGCAAACACTTGCTACTTGTTCTGGTATTTTAGCGTCACCATGTCCCTGTGACAACCTGAAGAAAAGCAAGTATTCTGAAGGGTAAAAAAAGGATTTCACAAAAGTAAACATTAAAAATTTAGTCACATTGAAGGGAAAAATAGTATGCTGACATTTAAGGCTCTGGTCTGGTGGAGAAGATCCAGGTTTAATTCCAGATTTCCAACTGTATCATAGACACTGCAGGACCTGGGGCATTTGTGCCTTAGTTTCCCTGTTTCCTGTGCAGAAAGCTGACAATGACTCCTCCACCCTCTATCTCTTTTTTTTTTTTTCCTTTCTCTTCAAATCTCTGTGTGATTGCTCAGTACCTCAGCCATGGCTTGCACTGTCATAGAAGTAATGAATAATATTAATAAAAATATTGCAACTGTCTCTCCTCATAAGAATGATTCTAAAAAGCTGTTTTCTTACACTCCCAGGAGAATGGATTTGCAGGCAAATTTAAGCTACTAAGTCAAAGGCAAATTATGGAAACATTGTAAAGTTAAGGACAGAGAAATTACAGGAGATAAAATTGATTATCATCTTGCAAGCACTGAAACACCTCTTAATCAATAAGGCCAATGGCCTCAGATGGCAAAATACCTATGTTCCACTGCAGCTGGGTGTCCCAAGGAGAAAGCTGGGTTAAACAGAAGGCAATAAAACACAAATCTCACTCAATGGCTGCACAGGAGCAAAATCTCTTTCATACATCCCTAAAAGATTTATAACCCATGGTTATAAATTTTCCTATAAAAGGGGTTTGAATGGAAAATACCTTTTTGGCCACTTGGAAAGAAAAGACAATAACGTCAAGATCAAAATCCCAGTGATGGGCTAGTTTTGCTGGGGAACAGGAAAAGCTTCTTTGTTCTAGAACCAGTATCTTGTCTAAGAAAAATAGGTCCACAACTAAGTATGTCTGTGTATCTCTGCAGTTCAGAATACGCGGGACCATGGTAGAGGCATCTGGAGATGTGATTTTTTGAACCTGCTTTTGCCTGTGAGGCTCACATGGGTGGACCCTGCTGTAGATGGGTATCTTGAACATTCAAGCTGGGCAGTTGAAGGTGGGTGGGCCTGATACTGGCAAACCACCCTCCTGAGAGCCCTTGGCTAGTAACACTGGTGAGTCCAGCAGTAAAACAATAAAGGGCTAAAAGGAACAGTATTAAATATTTTGCTTTTCAACATTTTTGTCAATTTAACTATGTCTTGCAAGTCATCGTTGAACAAATACTCTTTTTCCAATCGTCTCTCGCTAAAATTTGGTAGTACAAACCATCTACTAAGCAGTTACAAAGACCATACAGAAGACTTTAAACTACCATTTGCTTAGGACCATGTGGGTTAAAGTGTGATTAAAAATCACTGTCTAAACAGAGAGTCTGTGTCTGAGATAAAAATGTGAGTCATTGACATTCACGTGTACATTTATTGACTTTGTTCCAAAACCCCCTTTGCAAATGATACAAAAATAAGAAACCAACCAAATGATACTTCCCCACATGCAGATGAGCGATCCGCAGAGAACAATTCCTAAATAGCAACAGACCTATGGAGCATATCCTGCTGCTGAATCTACCCCAAATCAAAGGAGAGGTGGAGCTGAGGATCTGGCCCTTAAGAAGAGTCCAGAGCATGACCTCGAGATGGGTCAGAAGGACTGGTGGGGCATGCTCTGACACAGGGACTTTTTAGGTTGAATCCTGCATATTCGTCAGTTCTACCTGAGCAGGGCTACAGATAAAACAAGCAAAAGATACTTGCCCGTGAAATCCTCTGGGATGAAGAGCCCAGGGTTGAGAATGAGGGACCTGGAGGGAGTGAAAGCACAGCAGACCCAGAGGAGGACTGTCACCATCCTCTCTCCTGATGTGGGGCTGAGCCCTGGTAATGAGACACGTCCCACTGCACCCTGGTGAGCCTGGTGTGCCAGGGCCCCCTGTGCACAGCACTGCTCTGACATGGCCTGCTGCAGCAAGCCAAGGACCCGGTGCAATCATCAGAAAGGCTCCCCATGGCACTGCCTCACCTCCTCCCCAGCCTCCCCTGGGAAAATGTCCCCCCAGCGCTAGCAGGGCTCAGGTCCACAAAGAAAAGCAATGCTGTAGGGAATAAATTCCTCCCGCGTGTTTCCTCCAGCACAATGAAATACTGTGGGCCACGAATCTGCCACTCTGCCTCGCATGTTGGAGAAGTGAGAAGATAGCTGTGTTTTAACATTAGCTCCTACGTATAATTTCCTGTAATTGTAAAGTGCTTTAGAGGTCCTTGTGAACTTGGGTGGATAGCTCCTAACTAAGTTGATGAATAACCCAGGACTGACTCATCTCCTAAACAGACTGAGCGCTGAAGGAGGGAACGTGGAGAAAGGTTTTGCCTTCCATTAGCAACACTATCCAAACAACTGACCCTCTCCCCGAAAGATTAGTTCACAGCAGGTGAACTATAATCTGCTCTGATCGGCAGGCAAGGAAAGCATTCATTCCAGCTGCATTACAGCCAGAGCTTTTCTTCTCTTTTTTTCACACATTGTGAGCTCCCGACAAAGGGCTCCAGCTATCAGATCAAACAAACATTTTGCCACTTATTTTCAGAAATGGTTCTGGTCCCAACTTGGGATAGTAACCAGCTAAAGACTGGCCGATGAGTATTTTTTCCTGGCATGGTCATCAGCACTTTCTCAGCTGGAAAATGGCCATTTGATAGTGTCCAGAGCAATAGGCAAGTTTTTGTTTGGGGTCAATTTTGTGCTGGGAAGTTGTTGCCAGTTTATGATGTTAGAGATATCTGCTGGAAATTATTATTTGTACGTTACGTGGTATTAGCATCCATCTGATGCAATCAGTTGCCAATTGGAGAACATTTTTCATTAAAAAGTCACACCATTTCTGGCTTTCTTGTCCAGAGCCTCAAGGGAAACCTACAAGATACCATTAAAAGAAAAGCTTTCATTCCCAAATCTGCTGCATATTAGAACTTATGGACTCACTAGTTTTTATGGCACATATATTTCCCTAAAACCAGCAGCAGCGAACCTTCATTACATCACAGCTAGCAACCATCCATCTCTCTTTTCTCCTCTCTTTCTCTCTCTCTTTGGCCAACAATCTTACCACTTCTCTCCTTGCTATTGCCATTGCCTTTTCTCCACAGGTATCAATCAGATTTTTCTCTTCATGAATCTGAATAACTAACAAAATCCAATTAGACTCAGAGTGATTGTTCTCAGCTAAGATTTAGTTTGAAGATGGTGGTTCTTATTTTTGGAGTGAAAAAGACCTTGTGACTTTGAAAGCTTAGCTGTCTGGGTTTGTGTAGTTTTTTTGCTCTCCCACCGATACCTGCAGGTCTGATAAAAGGTATCACTTCTGCCTACACATACGGCTTTGCTCTCCAATCCTGTTAACTACAGCAGGGGAGGTGTAACCAGGGACGGTGCCAACTGCTGGCCCCAGGAGCTTCTGCACTGCTTGTGGTCCAGTGTGGGCCCCTGTTTACCAGGCTGGAGTCGCGTACGGCTCGAAGAGACATCTCGTGGCCATATCATATACTGCAAATGAGTTATTTTGTGTGTTAAACATCTCTTGTGTGCCGAGGGCCAAGAACTGCCCGAGTATAATGACTAGTTACATTGGGCCAAACAGCAGAGGATGCCAAAATACTGTGCACCTAATTCAGCCTCCAGCCATTCTCTCTGGGTGCCTTCAGAGCGTGAAAAAATTGGAAATACAGACATACGATGTCCCCGTACGTATAGCTGGGACTTGTAAGCATGTAAGAAAGAAACAGCTTGGCAGGGGATGGCAGAGAGCTACAAAATCCCGAGTCACTAGGAGACACCAGAAAGGGAGCAGCTGCTCACCGTCTCCCAACACAGGACTCTGAGCCACCAGGTGAAGGTTTTGGGAGCCACGTCCAAGCAGGAGGAGGAGAAGGTGGTTCCTCCTGATCAGCAGAGGATCCGAGGAAGTCCTTGCCGAAGGATGCTGGGGATGTAGAAAGTCCATCAGGGTCGCAGGAAAGATTGGACAAACATCAGGAAAACAGAGCTCCACTGAGGGCAACTGGGCAGACAAAACACAGCAGTGTCCGGAAATCCCCTGTGCTGCAAACACTCATTCTGGGAAAGCTCTTGGGGGAAATACAATGTCCTTGCCTTGCTGTTGCTTTTTCTGAGGCATCTGCCCACGGCTACTGCAAGAGCCCTGCGTACGGCGCTAGGCAGACCCGGGTCTGACCCAGCACAGCTGGTTTTAGACTCAGATAGAAAGCTACAGAGAAAACTGGGAACATCCTGGGAGCATGGAGCAAGTGCCAGTTTGAGCCTGACTTCTTCTCTTTGAGAGCTCACGTGGAAGGTGAGCAGCGAGGGCACACTGGTGGGGGGGAGCCTCAGTTCTCGGTTTAATGTGGGTAAGGTCAGGCTCAGCACCAGGGTTTTCAAGTGAACTGGGAAAAGAGACTCTCGAAAGGAGGAAGCCAAGAGGCTGCTCGGGCCAGCCGGGAGGATGCTCTGCCTCACCGGCAGTGAGTGGTGAGGCTCTGGTTAGTCTGTGGCTTGTGACAGTCGTGCAATGAAAACTTCATTGCACGTTGCTCCGTACAAGAGTGCTGGTGGCCAGTCGGGGCTGCATCCTGTACCTCGGGCTCTCGGGGACACTTGCCAGTGTAGGTCTGAGATGCTGCCGTGCATCACCTCCGCTTCTTCCCGCTGCCAGTCCTACTGCTCTCCTCTCAACTAGCAACCCCTTGCTGTCCTTCACCCGCACAGCCCCCAGCAATCACCCAGAAAAGATGAGACACTGCAGGTCTGTCATACCCCTGTGCTGGGAGCGGGACCCATTGCCCACTCCCAGCCACTGAAACAGCTTGAAATAAGTCTCATTTATCCCCATTCCCTGACTCTCCCCTTTGTTTTCTTTCATTTCAAAATGTATGGCAGGACTCTGGCAAGCAACTTTCCTCTGTCCAGACCTGTGACACTGAGACCCAGCACAGCAAAGCCCAGTAAGGTGAGGAGATTTGAGTATTTGAAATAGCCCCACCCCTCCCGGAGGCTTTCAATCAATACGCCACATGGAAAAGCTTCCATTGATGCCGGGACACCCCTGAACATCAGATTGAGGCATGGTTTTAAGAGTGCCGACATCACCAACTGAGGCAGGAGGAGGGGACTGGACACCAGGAGACCCTTGTGCACCTCCCCAGCTCCGCAGCCACAGGTGAGGCATACCTGCTCCCCATGGCTTTGCTGTTTTGGCTGTACGCGCTTCAGCTAAACAACCATCTCTTGGACCCCAGCTATGGCTATTGCCTCCTGCAGCGAGCAGGATACAAATACACAGGAGCTGGCGTGCCAGTGTACACCTGTAAGGGAAACACTCCTGATACAAGGTGATGCACTGACACTGATCCCCACGTACCTCAATAACATGTTGCTTGGTCTTGGCTTGCTATGAATTATCCCCTCCTGCTCCCTTGCCTGCCTGCGCCCCCATCCTGAAGTCCCCCATCGCTGGGCAAGGGAGGACGGGAAGCTGAGGCTGAGCTCTGGCTTCACCTTCCATATTCCTTGCCCAGTCCCCATTCCCTTCTGAGCATGGTGAAACACCCCAAAACACGTCCACCCCCCCAGGGTTTGAAGACTGGCCCACCACTCCAGAGCCTCCACGCACTGTTGCATGAGTGATGCCCCAGGTTTCGAGAGACACACAGCTCAGTCCCAAGCTAACTAGGAGAGGGGTTTAAATTAATCTTTGTTGGCTCCTGCTAAATGCTTCCTCCATGATTAACACCAGAGGTGATTTTGATAGCAGGATTCATTGTCAAAATAGCTTATAAAACAATTCCATAAAACTGTGTAAATCTTGTGTTGATCTTACTTTTTACAAGGCGTCTTAAAGCCATATACCCCAGCGCCATTTACAAGGTTGTTGCAGGTGTGGGACCAGCCTTAGAAATATAGCTACTACTTAAACTGTGTATTTTACGAGCCTGGGGAAACATCCGTTTGAACTGTAAAAGGAGCTTTCCAGCCCGCTTCCTTCTTTGTGCAAGAGACTAAGCCATTGCCCATCGGGCTTCAGTACCTCCTTAGTCACAGCCAAGGTGCGGGGACAGGATTCCTTTGTCAACACACCTTCGCAAAGTTTTCCAGTACATTGAACTTTGGCTTCAGGAGGAGCTGGAGCTTCCCAAGCCCAGGTTTCACTGCAAGCCACTGAGCACCTTAAAACCACTTGCCACTTGCAGACGTGGGGCTGTTTTGCTGTGGGCTGCAGTCATTCCTCTGGTGAAGCTCACAGGCTAGTTACTGGTGCTCTGGAGCGCAAAGAAACAGGTGGAAAAGGGAAGAATGAATAGGCCTATCATGCACATCAGGTGGCAGAAGGCATTTAAGTAAGCAATATATACTGTAATTACATAATAGGTATTTAATAGGCATCAGGCTGAGTCTGCTGGGGATAAAGGAAGAGCCAAGAGAGATTTCTCCTCCTGAGTTAAAAATGATCAGGATTTTAACCCCATATTAACACTCAAGATTACATCCCGTCCTCCACACCTTCTGAGCTCTCCTCTGGCGCCCAGTGCAACAGTCCTGAGATTGCTCAAACTATGGGAACTGAGACCTCCTCCCATAGTGCCCACCGAATATAGCATCTATTAGGTCCCAAACCATCACATACCTCTGCTTTGCAGGGTACATGGGCAACCAGCTGCCACGCTGCACCCCAAAGAGCACTGTGCTTTTCAGCTGGATACATGGGCTCCCATTTATAACACTGGGAGAAGAGAAAATGGGTTGCAGTTGGGTTTGAAGTTAAGGGACTCTGGGTTTTAATGAGGATTTGTTCTTTGACTTTGGCCAAGCTGCTTATTCCTTCCTTTAAGGAGCAACAAGGCTCCTCCACCTACCTGTGACCTGGCAAAGAGAAACACTGGTGACCTGCAAAACAGTGCCACCATTGCGACATGGGGCTATGGGCAATCCTCTGCCCCACTGTCCCCACCTTCGTCCTCCTCACGAAATGCCTGGCCTCACCTTCCCAGCAGATGTGTCTCAGCGCCCTCTTATCTCCTGCTCATATCTTCTGTGTAAGACCAAATATTGACACTGTTCAGGAAGGGCCCTTGGCTGTGAGCACATCTCCTAACCTTCAAGATAGCCCTTGACCTCTTCCCTGATCCCTGAAATGCACAGGATAATTGCAGGAAAGGGTCACAGTGGCTCACTTAAAAGCTGTTTCACAGCAGTTGGAGGGTTAAGCCCAACATGACTTCTGCTTTGCAACAGCTCTTTCTGAAGGGTCTCAGCGACACTGAGTGACAGACGTTTGGATCAGTATCATATCATTATCCTCAGCTAAAATAAGCTTTTCTTTAGCCCTGCCAAAGCTCCAATTCATGATGTCCCCTCCCAGATTTAATAAAAACTGAAGAAAATCCTTCCCTATTTTTCTGAAATAGGCCTTCCAAAATAGCTTGCAGCTCCTGAATTTGACAGCGTCATAAACCAGTAGAGCGGCTGTGGCATGTGATGCCTGAAGAAACACCAAGCTGGAGGGACTGGGATCATCTGCAGGTTACAGGTTACACTCTTGTACAGCACGGGACACACTGAATCTCCTTCCTAATCAGGGGCTGTTAAGATGTTGTTGCACATGATTAATAGTATAACATTATATGAAATGCTTTATATATTTGACGTTCTAATTAGCCATGATAATAATAAGTAACTTTATAGTTGAATTTATGAAACCCTGTTATCTGACTCTCATTTGTATGTAGCTTCACTGAGACTTGACAAAGTGCTGGGCTCATTCAACAATGTTCCCTTCAGCCAGAGCAGTGATCTGGGGTCCTTCCCTCTCCCCTGGCTATTTATTTCCACAAAACACGAAGGGGTCTAACAGGAGTCTAGTCCCCACACAAACCTGGCTGAAACCTGCCTGTTTGAGTGATTAGGCAGGGACTGATAGACCGGTGTGGGCAGAGCAATCACACAACCCCCTGCTTCCTTTGGAAAGCAGGCTAAAAATAGGGGACAGGCAGTAGAAAACCAGACAGGAAGGCAGGAATGGATCTATCAATAGCTCCTGCCCTGTTTCCTGCTCATTAGCGTCTCTCGGCAGATGTCAGGTAACCTTTAGAAACCCTCCAAAGAAGTGTTCATTTATCAGACGTTTCTTAAATTGAGATAGAGGGAATTTGGACCCTGTACATTTATGGCATCCCAGGAAAAAAGAAAGAAAAAAAAAAAAAGAAAAAAATTCTCTTCTGAGTGCATGCATTGTATATCACAGAGAATTTTGTTTCTGTTCTTAATACAGCCACAGACCACCTGTGGACTTTGTACTACATATACAGCTAAACGACCGTATCCCACCCATCTGTCTCCCCATTCTCTTGGTGCTACCATTGCTCTGACTGCAATCCCAAGCAGAGCAGGGGAGAAAACACATGCTTTAGCAGCAGTGGTCCTCCCAGGAGACGAAATGCTTAAATTCTAGGTAAGACTAATTTGCTGTCTACCAAAGCTTGTCAGCAAGATGTTAATGACGGCGGGTAGGAGAGTATGATATAGGTTTCAGCTTGGTATGTTAGTACGTTCTTCCAGAGGTGAGAAAAAGGGGTTTTCATCAGAGCAATGGATCAGCCCTTCCTTCAGCCGCAGCTGCCGGCGATGGTGTGCGTTGCTCACTAGATGGCGAAGGCTGCCTTCCTCCCTGCAGCCCGACCGCCCCGCAGAGCTCCTACAGAAGCAACCAGGGATGCTGCTGGGGATGGAGAAAAGGATTTTGATCACTGAGGGGAGGTTTAGGGGAGGCATTTGCTTGCTAAAGGCACAGGGGAAGGGAGGGTGGGTTATTAAGGTTCAAATGGTGGTAAGGTTCTCCTTGAAGAGATGGTGCCATGTGTTTGAGGATGTCCCTCTTCACCTGATTTGAAACGGACCTTTAGGCGAGACCCCTGCTACCAAGAACTGGTATGGAAAGAGATATCCCAGTGAACTTCTTCTGCAGATTTCCTCCAACCTTCAAGAGTCTCCCTGTCTTTTCACCAGCAGGATCAAGCTGACGTGACCTACATTGTCCCTCGAATCTATCTAGGGAGGACACAGGATGATACAGACTGTCCATCCTGAGTCCCTGAAGTCCTCTTGGGGCAAAAATCACCCTTTAGAGATGACAGCTATCTGACAGAGATGCTCCATGACAATGTCCAGCAGCTACAAGAAGTCTCAGTGCAAAGCTCCTGCTGCTGCCATGGGTTGAGCCCTGCCCACGTAGAAAGCTGTGTGCCACCTTCACAGCACCCTTCCTCTGCTGTCCCAGGGGTGCTCGGCAGATGCAGGATTGCAACAGCAGGGACAGGAGTGTGACAGAGCCTGATTTAAGTCCTTCCACAGCGGCTGTGGATGTTAAAGCTGAACAAATCTCATGACTTGCCAGCTTGGGAGACTTGGTTGCCCCAGGTACCTGCAGTCTCTCATCCACAACTAAGGAGGCATGAGAAAGGACAATGCTCTATCTAGGGCACTTGGCCACAAGCCAAAGATGTCATTCTCAAAAAAAAAAGAAAAAACCCACACAAATTAAAAAAAACTCAAGCGAGACGAAGGTGTGAACCAAGCAAGACTGTTTTGAAAGTGTTCATCTGCACTAGTGAGTCATAAACCAACACAGCAGCTATGGAAGTGAGTTAGAGGAGGGTAATTTCAGCCCCATTTTCAGCAGCAGCTGGTTCCCGGGAACGTCCTGCTCTTGCAAGTCATCAGTGTTTACAAGGCAAGTTTTTCACCATTGTAGCCAGAGTCCCTTACACATCCTTAGCTATTTGCAAACAGCTCCTCGCCCACGAGTGCCAGTATTTTCAGTAACAGCAGTTCAAGAGAGGAAGAAAGCCCTCTACCAGATGTCTATGTTGTCAGGTGAAGAACCGGCTGAAACAAACTCAGCCCTGTAATTTCCAGGCTCCCCATCCGCACTGCTGGCTTTACTTTGGCCATGGCCAGTCTGTAGCTCAGCTCTCAAGCAGCCACATTTAGGGATGAACAGCATCCTAGAGTTCTTGGCTATATTGGGCTTGAAAACCTCAGCTCAGCTGGTCTTCTGGGTGATGATGGCTACCTGGGCCCAGGTGTGCTCAAATTCACATGAGCTCTGTCTGCCCAGACCATAGGAACCTGCGGTTGAAGTCTGCAGAAAGGGGCAGGGCACATGCGCGCTCTCACGGGCACCCAGTTCCTGCGTGAGTGTGGTGTTCGTGGTGTACAGATGCCAGCTCAGGCATCTGAAATGTGCTTGTACATAGTGGAGCATCACCCATTCCTCCCCATGAGATGCCCTCGCGAGACTGAAAGCCCGTCCGCATGAACCTCTCAGCAGCAGCACCAGCAAGTCCACACCTGAGCCTACAGACACGTGCAAACACACGCGACTAGTGATATGTGGAATATATGCCCAGACATGAATATATTGGGCAGCAAACAGGTTTTTGAACGTTGCTCACAGCCATTTGGCATAAAATTAGCCCTGAGGGTAACATATAGCGGCCTGAATTTTTTCATTGCTTCCTCCAACCCGGGATCCGTTATACACCATACTACATCTTTTGCAAAATAACGCAAATGTATTTCTATTCAGAAACCCACGGCTGCTCCTACCCAGCTCGCTGGGATATGAAAATACGTGGAAGGCGGTACTGACATTTTTCCTGAAGCTCTTTTCTATTTAACAGAAGCAAAGTCAGGTTGCTGAGAGACCCCTTAGTAACAGGAAGCAGTTGTCCGGTTTAAAGAACCAGCTAAAAAGCAAACAGCTTTGCCTCCTTTTTAAAGCCCCTCAGGACAATATTTACTTTTCTAAAATATCATTGTGCCACGGCTTTGGGACTTTGCTTGACAAACTTGGGGGTCTCTGAGCAGTTCAAAGTGGGCTTGACCTATAGCTGAGCATGGAAAACAGGAACTGCATATAAATAACTAAATTACAGAGAGATCAATTCTCAGTCAACTCATTAGCAATGCCCGGCGTCTTTAAGTGATAACTCTACTCTCTAAGACCTTTACGTAATTACTTGCACAAGGCACATTTTACCCTTTGGTTCGCAAGTTTCATAAATGAAGGTTAAGTTTACTTAACCACCCAGGATTTACCAGCCATGTTAAAGCATAAAATGCGTGTGCTGCCAGGTGTCTCTGCAGAAACTGCCTTGTTGATTCAGAGACTCCAAGGTTAAATGATGGCTCCTGAGTCCAAGTTAGTTTCCCATTGGGGAACAGGAGGATCTGCACCGTAACATTGTACCACAGTTCAGCCGAGGTTCATTTAACAAGGCTTGGAGTTAAGATAGCAGTGATTGCGAAAACCTGAATGAAAATCAGGGTTTTGCTGTACATCACACCCGTAACAGGGATCTTGAGTGTGTCACACTTCAGTCTGTCACAGAAAGATGCTATACATTTTTTCATAGCCAGGAAGAATCTTCTGTCTTTCTATCTACACTATTCGCACACGTGCATATCTATAGAATGCATGTTTATATAGCCTGCATATCTCTTAGTCCACACAGTCCGTACAACTGAGTGGCGGGCCAAATTTTCAGCTGATGTGAATCAGCATAATCCTATTACTGTTTTTGGCAAGCCACACTAGCCAAGGACAGATTCGGTGTTTTCAATGTGGTGGGTTTGTACCTATGTGTTTGATTGACTCTTTCTTGATAGCATTTTGTACGTCCTGGTTGTACTTTCCCCACTTTCACACCCATTCAATTTTTTTAGCCATCATTGGAGCACCCAACAGCTTAATAAAGTTGTTTGTGTACTGGGAGAAACTGGGTCAGAGGTTGTGAAGCCACTGGCTTATGTAATGCAGGAAACCTGGGAGAGAGCAGCCAACGGGACATGTTTTCCATCTGCCAAACCCCACTCTTCACCTGATAGCAAAACTGTCCAAATTCTGCCCCTCAGCCCAGGTATGCTCCACCAGAGCAACACGATGGGCCATGATGCTGTCTTCCAAGGAGGATCCTCAGGTATGGCCAAGGCTGGTCCCACCACTCCACAGAGCGCTTCAGCAACCTCTCCCCACTGCTGCCTCTCCCAGAGGTCCTGCACTCCCTCCTTCAGCACATGGCCAAAACAGAGACGTGTCTCCTTATGGCTCACATGTGAACCTGGGCAGTAGCTGAGAACTGGCACGCAGCTCAGGTAGTGCAGAACAATCTCCAGGGGACTTCTAGTCCCATCAGATGACGGGGATGCCTGAAGTCTGCTCACCTGAACTTTGCCTAAATGTTTGGTCACATTTCCAGGCACCTGTCAGAGGAAGGGTTGGTGTGTCTGGTCTTCCACTGTCTTCAGATGGAGTGACCTAGACCATCCTGGTCAAAAGTTTGGCTCTTGCAGCCAGGCCATAACCGCTCTGTCACGCAGAGCAACCGACTGGTGCTCTGACAACCCCGTTATAACCCTCTGATCCTAGGGAAAGTGCATAAAAGCACACGGTAACGTAACTTGCCACTCCTTTTTATACTGACAAATAGTGACTTCAAGTCAGTCAGTGTTACAGCATAAGAAAGCTCAGCTTTTCTCTTTCCCCAAACCTAAAGCCTGCCTGAACCAACAAATCCTATTCTGTTCAAATTCCCACTGCTGTCCTCTTTTTTCTAGAGACCAAAAGAAGATCAATGAAAGAGGCTTCCAACACATTTGTTCTTTCACTGTGATTGTCCACAAGGTTGACTATATGGGGAGGTCTACAGTCCTAATGCTCCTGTGTGCCTGGAGTTATGTCCAAAAAGTTATGCGTTACACATCTGATGGCAACAACATCCACACGTTGGCCTGTGAAATGTCACAGGGAAAATCGTACATACCCAGTAATCCCTACCAGCAATACAGGAGAGTGCTACAAAGGTCTTACTTCTACCTCCACTTTCCCCAAGCCTCATGGAGTTGCAGAGTTGTCACTGAAAGAGAACATCTACCCTCAGGT
The DNA here is from genome assembly GCF_000690835.1 of Fulmarus glacialis. NCBI lineage: Eukaryota > Metazoa > Chordata > Aves > Procellariiformes > Procellariidae > Fulmarus > Fulmarus glacialis. The sequence continues at coordinate 8,075 of NW_009192257.1, read as the reverse complement.
TTCAAAGCAAAACAGATAGTTGGCCACAAAGCCCTGAGTGAAACTTCTCTAGGTGAAGGAAAAGAGTCCAGTTGATTTTTGATGCACCTGTAAAACTTGGCTTTGGGACTTAGGTAGGGCTAATCAGTACCCAGGTGCTGCCAAGTTTCTAAGTTATTTGGAAAGGTTGTTTTTAAGCCATGGTGCAGTTGAATAGTGATCAGTGTTTGCCCATTGCTGATTTGGAAATAGAAGCTCTGCTTAAGTTGGCAACATAGGGTTGGAGCTGTAGGTGTCAGTGCACAGATGAAAATGGCTTGAATCAGTTGCAACTACATCATCGTTAGACCCAAATTCAAATGTGAGTCTGTCCCATTCTGCCAAATTTTCTTGCGGTGGACCTAGAGGCAGAATTTGAGCTGATATATATTAATGTGAACTAATACAAGTATAGAATGGTCTTGTTTCATACACATCAGTAGGATGGGTTTAATACCCTTTCTACATATTTAACACCATATTTAACAATCTATAACCATTCCTATTAATGTGATTATAACCACTGATGAAACACATTACTCATATCTGAACAGGATTATAGAATTTCTCTACCACTGATTATTCACTTTTGTCAATGGAAACTTGAAAAATGGTCCACAGTTGAACTTCCAACACAACCAATGGTGACAGGTCAGAACCTCCACCCTCTACGATTCTGGGTGCTTCTGCGCTTCATGTTCGTCTTGAGGGACTGTTGGTGCAGCCATCATGGTCTGGGGGTACGAACAAGGCAACGTTCACAAGGGGAGTTAGTATCTTTTATTAGAACGCACATAGTTGTAAAAAGTAGGTCAAGCTTTAAAGCACATGAGCCTTTCTTCAGGTCTTGCCTAATTAAAACCCTCTGACCATTCTTCTTGCAAATCTAAGTGCGATTTTAAAGGCAGGGTAGAAGTGGTGGTGCAAAGATTTTGTAAAGGGCTTAGCACAATAGGCTATACATTGCAATAACTAAGCGTTAGTCTTGGGGAAATAGCTCAGCCTCTGATCTGACATTTTAGCAGCTAAGAGCTCTGGCTAACAGATCCTACTCTGAATTACTCTCTCAAAACCTTATCAAAAGGAAATGGAGCCTTTTGAAATCGCTGGCATCTCTGGAAGACTGGTTTATCAAATTTCTCCCGGTTCAAGCAGAAAACCTCTGTTTTCCTCTGCTCTTTAACCTCTTATTTAAAATGTCGTTTTACTTTGAACTGTCAAAAGAGGCAGCGAGGGAAGCAGCTAGCTCACCATCAGAAGGAGGTGAAAGCTGAAACTTTACCCGTCCTTAGTGAGTTTATCCACATATCAATGGCATGCTACACCAGTGTGTTTATTTTTATGACTAGTGCATATCCCTTAACCTCAGGGATCCGAACATTTCCCTGGAATGTACAGACGTTTTGTATCATTTATTTCCCAGTGGCCCTTCCCCATACCAGCTCCACACAAGCATACATAAACTCACACGCTTCTATTCACATTCTCTTGATCATACTGGTGTACACAACCAGACATCAGCTTAACACAAACACACACACATTCCTCTCCATAACGTCGGTCTTATCTATAGCCGTCTACATAAAATATAAATGTACACATTCCTGTATCTAGATGTACATATTTACAACACATATATGAACATAAATGGCTATGATTTGTATGTGCAGCTATTTATACAAGCCTACATGCACATATATGTATCCAAATGTTTGTGTGAAAATGTACATACGTGGAAAACCAGGACTGCAAAGGGTGCTAACACATGCCACCGAGTCCCATGGCTGCTCAGGACCTTGCTGGGTGGCTTCCATAACCAAGGGAAAGCATTTGGATGGGATCCAAACAGCTTCCATCAGCTGAACACTTGGATTTCACTTACCTTTGTCTCTGTATCAATTTTAAGGGGAAAACTACTGCTTGGAGCTAAAACCTAAAATGATGGACCAGATTCCCCATCAGAAGCCCTACAGCAATTAGGATTCTGTGAAGTTGCTGCAGCTTTGCTCTATTATAACTATGTCCCCTTGCCATATTGACTCAGGCTGTAATGAGATATTACCAAGCACTGAGGTTGCATTCAAGCTCTCATATAAGCGGCCAGCTGAGGATTGGACTCTTTTATCAGTTTGTGCTGCTTACTGTGGGCCAAAGTCTTCAGCTGGTGTAAATCAGCACAACTCCACTGAGGCCATGAAAAATGAGGTGCATAAGTTAAGCATCTGTCTCAATGGCTGATGTTTATCTTTGCTCCCATGGCCTCAATTGCACTTAAGATGAACATAAACCCACGAAAACAGTTTAATGGGACATGGGCTTTCTGCTGATCATCTGCATGCAGCTGAATTTTACTCCATTTGATTGCTAAACTAAGTTGAACAGATATGCATGTTACAAATAATTTGTCATGCTCTTAGGCGCGTTCCACCCCAGGCCACAGAATGTTCGCAGTAATTGAAATATACAGCCAAATTCCAAGCTAGCATAAATCTCCACTGATGTCAAACCATATGGAAATCCATATGATTTGAGGGCTGTAAAAAAGAAAACACCAACCATGCCTTCTAGTGAGAGACTTATGCAGCTCAATCTGATTAGTCTATCACAAAGAATATTAAGAGGTGACTTCACTAGGATGTCCAAGTACAGCCGGAAAAAGAAAATACCAGGTACGGAACAGTTCTTTAATCTAGCTGAGAAATGCCAAGCGAGATTCAATGCTTGGAAGTAAATGCCAGACAAATTTGTATAAGGAATAAAGCATAGAATTTTTTAGCACAGAATCATTGATCAAAGGATAAGGTGGACTCTATCATTGAAAGTCTTCAGGTCAGATGCTTTTCTTCACAAGATTCTTTTGTCTAGCATAACTTGTTGGGATCGATATAATAGTAACAACATCAGCTGTTGAATCTGAAGTCATCTAAGAGGCTGTGACTATTTATAAGAAGCCAGTGAACTAAGATTGAGAAAAGCCACTGTATTATCGATAGGATTAAATTTACTACAGATTGATTTAATTTCCACTTGAGAAGGTTTGTGGGACTGCTAAGTAAAGAATTAGAGCAGAAACCACTGAACTTGATAAAATACAGAACTGAAGGACAAACTAATGATCCCTTCTCTTCATAATTATTTATTTACTTTAAACCCCAGTCAATTATCCCTGAAATCACAACATTTTTAGAGCTGTGAAACTAAGTTCTGTTAATTTCCCTTCCAATTATCATACAGGCAAAGAGACGAGCCCTCTCAAACACGAAAGAAGAAATATTACTGATCACCAAGAAAGAAATCTGTATCATGCTAGAGCTGCATTCCTCTGCAGCAAAATCAATGGTTTTCAATGGATCCCAACCGCCAAGTGCTGTGGTTGCTCCAAGTTAGAGCATTTATCCTAAGAAAGGCCCAGGTGCCAAGTTCATTTTTTTAAAAAAGTTTCCAAAAAATGTCTTTGCACCATCTGTTCTCTAGCAGTGGTGCATTCCTTAGGCCGCGATGTCATCAGCTTCTCATTATTATTTTTAACGTTTCTTCGAAGTCAATCAAAATCAAAGACAGAACAACAGATTTGGGGTATTTGTGCTCTGTTTGCACGCTACATTGTGCTGGAGGTACATAAGGGTGTTTGGCTATTTCCATCCATGGGTCTTTGGCAGCAGAGCTTGAAGTCAGAACCCCAGCTTGTCAAATAGATTATGATTATATAATTACAACGAAAATGAGATTTTAGATTAAAATCTAAAATTGGGATGGGGAGGGAGTGAAACCAGCTCACTCCAGGCAGCTTTCTAAATTCAGTCACTGGTTCAAATCCCTCCCAGAACCCACAGGGCAATGCAGGATCCCTAAGTTTCTTGAGAACCAGTCCCATACTTTCACTGAAGTCAGCAGGATGCTTTGTTGTGCCTCTGCTGGAAGTTCGGGAAGGTTTTAAACCAGGGATGTCCCAGTCCAGGGTGCACACGCACCCTTTGCAGTACCTTACAAGGGGGTGCTTACTCCGAAGCAGAACAGGGGCTGTTGGGGCCAGGAGGATGCATTTGCTGACGGTGCTTTTGCCAGTGGCAATACCCGCAAAGGAAGAAAAGGTTGAGGGAAGCCATGCTCCAGATGCGGAAATAAAACCCACTTCCCAGAGAAATAAGCAGCAAAGCCCAGAAGTCCAGGTCTCACTAACACATCATTGGCTTCCCCGCAGCTCTGCTCAGCTAACAGCTGTGTGAGTAGCTGCTGCTTTATCCGGCCACACTGCTTAACTGTGATTTAGGAAATAAACCTGCAGGACAGGGATTAAACAGACAGGGTGGAGATGCAGGGCATTTCCCTGGGATTAGGAACTGCCTAAGAGATTGGCTGGTGGCACTTCAACGCCAGATAAGGCTCAGCAGCAATGCTGCTAGGGCTGGAGAGAGACTGCAGCCAAACTCCAACCAGGGGAAGTGCCACCACCCCAGAAAAAGGCCCAGCCCCTGGGGACATTTTTGTGGTATTTGCTGGCCCCTAGCAGTGATGAATGTTGTTGGATAGAGCCATGGGGAACATGTTTCTCGTGTCAAAATAGACTCCAGCCCTATCTGATATGCCATATCTGATCTGATGACTAGTGAGTCATGACCAAAGATGACCGAATCATGTGAGGTCTCTGCTCTCCAGAAAGGTCACTAACCTGCAATGTAATATCACAGAATCGTAGGATCATAGAATCATAGAATTTTTTATGTTGGAAAAGACCCTTAAGATCATCGAGTCCAACCGTTAACCTCACATTGCCAAGTCCACCACTAAACCATGTCCCTAAGCACCACATCTACCATATCTGATGGTTAAATGGTTACAGCAGTATTTCAGCCTCAGATGAGGCTACATCATGCTGGAATATTCATGATGTCATTATAATGTGGCCACCAAGTCATCTTGCCTCTGTAGAGATTCCCCACCCTTGAGCCTCTCCAGACGGCAGCTGAGCCCCAGCGCCCCAGGCTGAATGCAAGTAAATGTTCTTTAATTCTGGCCGCTATATGGCCCTGGGTGTTTTCCCCCTCAGGAAGAGGGGAGGGGGGGAAATGAGAGGTAACTAATACAGAGTTGGTATGCATATTTTCTTTTAGCAAGCTCAAGGTCAAAGCAGCAGTTTCCCCACTACATGGTGCTAGAAACCAGAAGCAGGTAGAAATCACTATAGAGCAGAGACCATGGCTTGCACTTGGCAAAGAAGAGATCTCCAAACACTTAGATGACAACCCTTTGGAGGATAAATCAGGCTTCCTGATCCTACTTTTTAAGCCCTTAAATGACTGGAAGGTGGTAATCCAACAAGTGGTTTTATCATAAATCCTTTGTTCCTGGGCCCATCAGATAGATAAGCATTTACAGTGTGTAGCTGAACCGTGGCCCCTTGGGGGATCATGACGTGGCAGAAAATAACCGAAATAGTTTGCGAACCTGCGGGCAAGGTGCTGCACAAACCCCTCACAAACCCTCTTTGTAAGACAGACAAGTCAAAGTCAAAGGTTGGAACAACTCTCTGGTTCCCTCCCCTCTCCCCCCACCAATTTGTTTCTGATTATTTTGCCCACACATCACAAGGCAAAAAAAAATGTGTCTTATTTCACTAGGGAAAAGAAACACACTTGATGGTACTTTAAAGAAACTTCTTTTCTTTCCTTTCAAAAACAACAATTCAAGTAAATTAATAGGCCTGGTCTGATGAGTATGAGTCATTTTCAGTACAAACTAACCACAAAAGCTGGAAATCTGGTTTTAAATTTAGAGAAGGCAAAAAAGAAAAGATTATAAAATAATTCATGCATTTTTTAAAATATGCAATATTACCAGTGATCAGAAGAGAACGATAAGCTTCCAACATCAGAAATCATAACGTAACCTCTGAGCCATGGCAAAGCAATAAACAGAGCTCTTTAGTGACCAAATAATAACAGAGTTTGAAATCGAAATATTATACCGTGTAACTAATGCAGAGAATAAACTCCACTCCACATGTGTTTTTACAGCTTGATAGTCAGTTAACATTAATAGGTTTTTCTGTCAATTTGCATAGATTAGTCTTTGAGAAAGATCTCTCTCACTGTCTTCCCAAATTATTTTTTTTAAAGCTGTGACCAGCTGATGTGTCTGTGTCTACCCCTACTCTATTTTTCTGTATTTCTCTCACACACAGATATCCTCCTCAAAATGCAAACTGATTTTCTATGGATGTACACGTGTTTCCTATTGACGGCTGTGGGATCCATGTGGGTGTTTGTCTGTGACTTATAAACACGCACATGCAGGCTCATATGCACTTAGTATTATTCCTGTTGGAAATCCTAAGTTTAAATAATTTCTTCAAAAATCACATAAGAAATGCTAGCAGAGATGAGAAGAAAATAGTTCTCTAAAGCAGCACCCCGTGATGTTAGCTGAAAGACTTTTTCTTCCTACAGCCCTGAACAGCTACAACAGAGAAAACTGGGCTCCAAAGGACAATTGTAATGTGCATCCCTGGCTTCAGATCACAGTTGCTTTAGCAACGTACCAAAAGACACGCTAGCTCTTCTCTTTGCTGGCTTAGCTCCCATAGCTTTCTCCTCCATGTGGGCTAGGTCACTAAAGAAGCTGGAAAACGAAGCCTCCAGCTTTTTGCCCAGTCCTAGCATGGGCATCATAGCCCAGAAGTGCAACCAGCAAGCCAGCCTTGCTCTGGCTCAGCTGCAGCTTAGCTCCACAAGGACTTTCCTTTCCTCCCTGGGCTTTTACCTTGGGCAACTTTGGGTATATGTCAAACATATGCACATTCCTGACAAAAAGACTTGTCAACCTTGAAATTTTACAGTTTTACAAAGAAATAGTATCCATATACTTATACAGTGAATACACACACACAATACAGCTTTTCAAAGAAATAGTCACTATACATTATGACAACACACACGCACATATATATATAAAAATTAGGGACAAGACACAGCATTTTTGCGTGCCTCAGCCCCAGAACCAGCTGATGTATTAGGGCTGAAAGATTATGTAGATATCGACCTGAGGCAGCAGTAGTGTGGGATAATTTAGTCCCAAGGGTTAATTGACTATGAATGATCTTAAGATCACCAAACAACGTAACTAATAGCTTGTAATATGAGCTTTACATACAAGACACGTACAAGACATAGCATCCTGCAATATCCCACTTATTACTATATGCCTCCCATTATTGCATATTCAATATTATATGGAATACGGTGCATGTTTTATGCTGTGTAGCGTTTCCTATATATATTACACATTGTGTGACACATATTTTACATTATATTACATATTGTGTAAATTTGTACGCAAGGACTGGATGCCAAACCATACTGACGACAAGCATACAATATCTGTTAAAAGCAGAAACGCAGAAGCCCAGCAGTGCTGGCAAGTGTGCGGGGGGGCACGATGCTGCTGGACTGAGTTGGGACCATTTTCCCTGTCTGCAGAAGGAGAAAGCGGGGAGACGGCGTGGGTTTCTGGCTAGGTCGCTTGGCTACATACAGGTCACGCTTCGAATTTTCTGAATTTCACCCATCAATGTGTTAAAACAAAACCTACCAGTGGCTTTCACGTCTCCTCTTTTCCAAAGAGTATCTGAGCCTCTAGAGTGGAGAGACACAAGGTGGGCAAGCAAAACCAAAACGCGTGTGCCCAAGACCAGAAAGCAGCCGGGTCCGGGCAGCGTCAGCCTTTTGCAGCCCCTGCCCTGCAGCAGGCAGCCTGCCCGCTCCGGGCTCGCCTGGAAGCCCATTTAGCGGCAGAACTTAAACTGTTTTGCCTCCCCTCTGCCAACAGCCAGCCCGGGTGGCAGCCGAGCGGGAACTTTCTGCCTCGCCGGTTGACGCTAAAGCACCTGAATTCAATGTAAATCGCTGACTCCACGTTTAAGTCCTTGGGGAGGGAGAAAAGGAGCGGGATTTCTGACGATTTCCTGATTTTCACGAGGAGCTGTGGGGACCAGGCAGCATCCCGCAGCAGCATCCCGCAGCACACACGTGCTCCCGCGTTTCTGGCCGCAAGCACCGGGC
>NW_009192256.1:53430-53811 GCF_000690835.1 Fulmarus glacialis | reverse complement strand
CCCCACCCTGCCACGGTGGGCGGCTGACCCAGCCGGAGAGCCGGGACTGGGTTGCTGGCCGGGCGGCCGGCCCCCCCGGGAGGCAGCAGAGCCTCCGCCGTGGGCTTCCCTGTCCTTCATCTGACAGTTTTTGGCAGCTCTGGCGCAACGTGTTGTTAACAGCAGTCCTCCTAATTAATGGGGAACATGTGTGTGTTGCAGAAACCTTTTTAGTGTTTTTTTTTTCTTCTTCTGTTTGGTGGAAATACCGTCAAACTGTTTATATCCACTATAAAAGAGGGGGGGGGGAAGTACTATCTTCTTATCCCAAAGGTTTTCTTTACCTCAGATCAACCCATTTTGGGAACAGGCACTTCTCTAATCCCTGGGTGTCTTTTCCTA
>NW_009192256.1:45035-53377 GCF_000690835.1 Fulmarus glacialis | reverse complement strand
CCTGCCATACCATCATCTTGTCCTAATGAAAAGTAGCAGCCTTCAGCCCTGCCAAGTCCCCCTTTTTTTTTTTTAAAGACAAAATCCTGTTTATCAAAAAGAATTTCAGAAGTTTTTTGATTTTTTCCATTCATTAACTTAAATTTTTGCAAAAAATGAAGAAACTTTTGCTTTCCCAAATGTTTTCCCTTCTTGAGTAATAAGAAAACACATGTTTATATACCATCTGCCACCAGCATGTTCTACAGATGATCTGGCAGACTCATATCTTCAGTTCACCTCTAGCTCAAAAATAAGTGTCCCATGTCACAGGTGACTCACTTTCCAGCATAAGGAGTGTTTTGGTTGGCTTAGGAATAAACACAGGGAGAAGAAAGCAAAGCGATGCATAGATCTGTCCTCGGTTGTTGCTGAGCACCAAGAGGACAACTGAACCCAGTGTGATGCAGAAGCTCTCCAGTCCCCCGTCAATGTGCTAAGGCCTGGAGGACAGAGGTGCGGTGGTGCAGTGCTGAGCTGAGATAATATACTCTGAATAAGCTGGACCTTGGCAGCCCTTCGTGGTGTCCTGTTATGCAGAGCACACGTACCCACGCTATTTATTGCAGCCAGACCTCAAGCAAGGACCACTTTCGGACCTCCCTAGGGTAAATGATGATGATACAGGACACACCTATAAAGCTGTGCATGGCCCTTCCTTGAGGCTCAAGCTATATTGAGACCTGAATCCTTTCACAGGGGTGAATAAACTTAAGACATGGGAAGAGAGCCCTAATTGATCTAGTCTCCTTGAAGGGAGGGAGGTACTCCTGTTGCCATTTTAAAAATGTTGAAGTAGAGGGAGAGAGGGACAAAGAAAAGCACTGCTGGTGGAAGCTGGTGAAGAAAGCCGTAATGCACACCTGCCCTTTGAAGTTTCCTATTGCCAGGATGAGGAGACACAGCTGATCACATTCCGGATTTCCCCAAGATCCAATGCTGCAGCATCATCCTTTGGTGGGTTCTCCTGCAGCCAGATAGGTATGGTGAGTTGCAGGCTCAACAAACAGCACAAGAGCTATGGAGTTGTGCTTTGGACTTCAGGTTGCATGCATGCACTGGTAACTTGGAAAAAACCTGTCATATCCTGTCAAGTCTGGCAGGAAATGTTATCCTAGCCTGTATCCAGGTTCCTGGATGTGTTTGCTGAAGGTCCTGGGAGACTGGATATCAACAAAGAACAGCTGTCCGGTTTCTTCTGGGGAAGGACGTTTCGGAACACCGACGTGGGGAATACCTGCTTCAGAAGGAGTGGCTTCATCCAGCTACTCCTTGAACCTTGACTGCCATGGTAAGGGTTTTGGAGATGTATGGAGTACATAGGAGGGGAGCAGAATGATGAATAGCAATCAGTATGCAATTTTGGCTTAGGGCAAAGTTAAATCTTACATTTTCCAGGAGAATGTTATTTCTGGTGGTTTTGGTGTTTTGCATTAAAGAACAAGTTCTGAAATTCCACAGATAACACATTTTCCTACATTTGCCCCAACAGGAGGAAAAAAGAGAAGGCCATTCGTGAAACATTGCCCTTTGTTTCTTGTGAAAGACAGCAGAAAATTTGAGACCAAAGCATCAAATGTTTCACTTCTCATCAAACCCATGGAAATGTCATTTTTTCCAGGTTTACCAGAGCCGCAAATATGTTCACATAAGCTGATACTACCAGTACAGCTAATGGACCAGATCCATAGCCATCACTAGTTGGCATTGCCCTGTGGTATACTTGTTACCTTAGCAGCTTGCCAACCGTGGTATCGTTTTCCAGATGATTTGCATGGAACTATGACAATTTATATCCACTGAGGATCTGGCCAACTCAACTGAGACCCACCTGGTAGGACTTGGTTTTGCGGAGCTTTACCCGTATCTTATAAACCAACCTGATTAAAGTGCCTCACCTTTATGTCAGGTCCTCAGCACCGTGTTGCCACGCGGTAACTTTGTGACATATCTGGCAAAGCTCCACTGAGAAGGTCCAGTCTTGGTGAAGCTCCAGCAAAGGAACATGGTAGCGGTGTTTCATTTTGCAGGACAAACAAAAAAAGGAAGAAAAGCAAGCAAATGGATGAAACTAGTGGAATCCCTAGATGAAAGAAGAGATGGGGTCATTTCTGAATGACTATAACAGACCTTGACTAAGGTTACTGATCTGTGACAACCTTGAAATCCTATAGACACTGTGTTTTTTTCCCCACAGCCTGCCAAGACCTTGCTGACACATCAAGCATTAAAAAAGAACCAGCATACGCTATATCCTGAAAGGTTTCTGGATAATCCTCCTCTAACATATTTAATGCTTTAGCATGCAGCAGCAGAGGGCTTCATCTTTTTCTATTTTACGAGAAGCCGGTTAGTCCTTCTATTCCCTGTTTGGTTCCCGGACTGAACTTATCCAATTCCCATCCTTTGTGTCTTCAGGCAAGGGGAGCTTTTCTAAGTGTGCTGTTTGTGGTGCCTTCAGGGCTCATCCATCCTCCATTTAGGGCTTTCTTATCTACTGAAGGCAAGCCTCAACTTCTTCCTCAATTTCTTTGATGCTTTCTCACCAAGGGCATGACAATCATCCAGTCCTTCAGTGACTCCCCCCAAGTACAGCTACATATGCATTTAGTCTGTTTTAAAAGAAATACCCTTACCAGCATAAGCTACTGTTTTCTGGACGCTGGTGTCTAAGCTAATAGTGTTGCCAACTTCAGGTAGCACAAACCCCATTTGCTTTTAGATGAGCAAGCCAGTGCTCTGCTGTAATGCTGGGAATTAGAGTCAGAAAGATAAGGAAAGGTACTACTGGTGGGCTGAGAAAGCCACAGCACGCTAGCCCTCAAAAATGTCCATAGCCAAGCTGAGGTTCACCCCAAAGAGGGTCAAAATCCAAAATGGGTGGATTTGGGGAGGTTTACCCTAAGAGGTTCACCCAAAGAGGAGAACCTCCCCAGAGCCACCCATTTTGGATTTTGCCAAGGTCGAGAGAGTATCAAACTATGTACAACTACGTGCACAGCTGGCTCCTTGTCACCGTCCCACCCAAGCCTGCCTGTCTCCCCCAGTGCTTCCCTCCACCGGCAAGGTAGCTCTGCTGCAGCCGAGGAGGAACTCAGCGGGGTAAGGGACTTGCTGTCCATGCTGAGCACGCGCGGCAGGGCTTGTGCTGTAGCATTTTCCCACCAAGTCTTTGTTCTGGCTTGTTTTGGCCATATTTGTAGCTCTACATACCATTTTTCTGCTGGACGCTGGCTTTGAACTCCAGAAATTGCCTTTCTACTTCAATTCTCTTGACAAATGGCTCTATTCAATCTAGGCCTCCCCATATCCCCTCTCTGCTTCTCTTTCTCTTGGATCTTAACCACAATTGGGGCTGCAACCAGGGGCTTTGACAGACATCTTCAAAGCAACCTGTTTCAGTCTTCAGCTTGAGATCAGTTGCAAGTTACTCTGTGGCCAGGGTTTTTTGCGCAATCTCTGCTTTAGAGCATATTACTTATATGTTTCTTCTTTGTGGGTAGAGAAAAAGGCATTCCTCTGATTTCTTGCCTGTGGTATCAGAGCTAGCTTTTCTCCCTGCCAAGTAGATCAAGCACCTCAGGACTAGCAGCTGTCAGACATAAGGCTGCCTGTCTGACTCGTCCCACAGCGATCCTATAGCTTTCTAGGTACAGCATGAAGTACTATAAAAGCTTCCCGTATTTTTAGTACTTCAGCCTTAGTAAAACATCCAACTACTTTGTTCAGCCACCAACTATAGCCTTTTTTTCTTATTCTGGTGTTTAGCAACCACCTAGCACTTACATAGTCTTTAGATAAACCTGTTGTAGCTACATCTTCCAACAGTAACAACAGCCCTTCACAAGGGCAGCTTCCCCTTTGGAAAGGTAGGTGCGGGGGCCCTTTGAGAGCCTGGCCATCCCACCTGGACCTGATTAGGGTGGTGGGGAGGGGTGGCACCTGGATTAATAAAAGGAGGAAGAAGCAGCTAGAAGGGCTTTTGGATGTCTGCGTGGCCTCCTGTGAAGGAGAGAATTAGGAATGGGGGTGGACGAAGAAAGCAAAGGAAGGTGTTTTCTGGGAAGAGGACCTGGCAGAGGTGCTTCTCTAAGAACTTCTACAAATCAGGGCTGAGGAAGATTATAGTTAGTAGAAATATTAGTAAGTTGTCTTCCTAAGCTGGCATAGGCAGATAAGGAAAGGTAGGGATGAGATCTTCAGAAAGATGCCTGTCTGGTTTTATCTATCATGAGAGAAAATATATAGGGAGACTGGACGATGTAAGGAATTAAAAATAAGTAGGGGCTTTTCCGTTGTGTCTTATGCAAGTCTGCAAGGTGAAGCCCGCAGACTGAGCTGCAGAGGGCAATCTCTAGGTAAGGTACTTTAGGAAATTTTTGTAGGGGAGAGCTGAAGTGGCTGATGGCACAAGAGGCAGCAGAAGAATTTGGGGGATAACAGGACATGTGAGAAAAGTAGGATGTGTATCTTAATGCACTGCAATTAGGAGTTAAATAATACGAGGATGCCATATCTACCTGAAGCACCGTGTTGCTGGAGGTGGGCTGTCAGTGCTTCTCAACAGCCCAGGAGTAAATTGAGCTCTCTGATTCCCTGTGCTTAGAGGGAGACCTGACAGATGGGCAGGAGGGGTGAGAATTGTGGGAATTCCACAGGTTTTGGAAAAAAAGTGACCTGGGAGAAGATGGGAGAAGGCAAATTTCTAAATCTCTAAAAACATATGGTATTGCTGATCCTCCTTCATAAGACTGACTCAAACCTGCTTGAATTGTGTTAGCTCTTCTTTGTAGGCTGTAGCTTTAGCTTACCAAAAAAAAGGGAAAAAAAAAAAAGGCAAATGAGGAGGTGAACAGCCCCAAATCTACAACACATCAAGTGGCCATGTAATAGCACATTGCAAATGTGTTCACCATGGGACTGCTGATGACTTAAGAGTATATAATGGCCCACAATGCTCAAGTGACTCATTGCCTTTGCTGTATCTGTTCAAGCTCACCATATTGAGTAAGAGAGATTTACCATCAAAAAACCTAATAAATTCTGTTGCTTTGAAATATCCATGGTGCTTTTGAGAGAAGTATGGCATATCTCATGCTCTGAGAACACCCCAACCCACTCTGCAGGGCTCTGGTAGGACGTGCAGGCAGATTAAGCGTCCTTAAAGCCAGCTGAAAAACTCCCTGAGCCAAAAGTGACTTGAGAGACCTCCCCAAGGAGAGCTAAGTAGATGATTTTGAGTAGGAGCATAGCAAGTTGAGGTGTATTTCTCACCTCCTCCCGCTAGCCAGGGGATGGGAGATGCTGCATTTATTGATTCTGGGCACTGAGGAAGGAACTGTACAGCTGTCCCGTGCCAAAGATGCCCCCATGCCTCACTCGTGAACCATCAGCCTGTTCCCATGAGGGGCTGATGCCCCACTGCATTGTTTGTGCTTGATTATGTTGGGCTTTGACTTCAGTAGGGGTGTATTGATACAGGCCAGTGCAAACTAAGGTCCTAAACTCCCTACCTTCTCCTCTGCTCTTAAATCCATTTATTGTGTATTTCTTGGATGTATGGCAGCAGCTAATTTATTAGTGCTGTCAATAAAATAATTGCACTGATAACATTAGTGCAAAGAGCTCAAGTCACATCAAAGGCCCGCGGTGCAGGGTGTTGCATACGCAGGCACGAGAGGTAGGGACACCGATCTACAATCTCTTGGCTGTGGAAACAAACTTCCTGAAATCACTTTCATATGGAACATTTTATTTTTACAATCCAGCCCAGACTCAGCTCTGTCAGCTTGCCTCTTTCCAGCAAACTCTTTAGAAGCTCAGCTGAATTAAATTGCCACAGCTGACCTCAGGTTCTTAATTTTCACTAATTACCAAAATTGGCGATTTCCCTCTGATGTCAGCATGGGCTTTGCCTGAGGAATGACTAAACGAGAACCTCAGGATACAGCTCTCCATAGGTTTCAGGAGAGGGTTTTTTTGGGTTGCTTCAGTGAAGGTGTGGCAGAGGGCTTGATAGAAAACTTTCTAGCTCAACTCTCTTTTGGTTACTTTTTCCATGAAAGGTAACAGATGCTCATTGTGACATGAACATTATTTGGATATCTACAGAGGAGAAACGAGGACCGCTGCGATCCAAACTTAAAGGTTAGTATATTTCAAATTATTTTGTGACGTCAATAGGCAACGATATATATAGCAAAATATTTTTCCTCCTTACCGCAGGGCCTTTAAAAGGATATCTTTGTTGTCTTAGTTGCCATAGCAGTGACTAATGTGGATATATATACGTATGCGCGTGTATATATGTGAGGAGGGATTCCCCAACCCCGGGGTTGATTGTGTTGGCTTCTGTGCGCTTCTGTGGTTGTATTTCCTCTTCCTTCCCCTGCTCGAGGTGCTCCGAGGCACTAAGACAGTTTGTGAAACGTCCTGGAGTTGGGAAATGAGTATTTTCAGTCGACCACCTTGAAGTGTGAGCCTTATCGTGTTTTGCAGGGCTCTGTTATTTAGTGCTTATCTCCGAAAACAGGTAGCAAAGTCTGGGCAGAGCAGAGCTCCTGCACCACTCCCCCGGTGCCGAGGCAATTTGTGTGCAAAGCAGATGATAGAGATTTGCGAGGCGATGGGGTTCCATAAATAAATTAGGAGGCCATTAGTAGTAAATGCGCTGTTTACTATTTAGATGGTTTCACATGTGCCCAGATTGTGCTGAAAGGCCTCTGACATATTTAGCTCATCCTCACCTTAGAATAGATTTTTATCTCTGTGCTCATGTTTTAAAGCTGCTCCTCCCTTTCAGCAACCTACTAATGTACTCCAGAGATCGTCCCGGCGGTGGTTGTCTGTCGTGGTCCTTCCCTGCGTTTTTCCCCTAGCAGTCTGCCCTGTAAACAGCGGGACTGCGATCCAGACCTGGAATGGCCCCTGAGCAGTGCCCTTGGGAAGTGAAACACTTGCAGAGCGCTTCTTGATCTCCTTTTGACCAAGTTCAGTTGTTACCTAAACCGAGCCCCTCTTCTACTGTTACGCTGTACTGTATATACTATTCTTGCACTGGCCCCAAAATACTTGTTAAAGACATTAAGCAACACGATTGTGTCCATGGCATGCTGTTTGCGCTCTCTTTTTTGTGACTGTAGCAACCCATACGTCTGCCCTTTTTCCTTTCTGTGCCCTGTAAAGCATCTGGCAAAGAACAGCTACCCCGGGGAGGGAGAGAGGTTCTGCCTGTGTTTTGTTCTCGTCTTGTTTTTTCGCGTTTCAGGCCAGGAGACCCCTCCTGTCTAGAGGCACTGGGTAGAAAAGTTTCTTTTCTCAGGGATTCCTTTGTCTTGGCTCTCGCCTAGGACCAGAGCTCCCTGGTCCATCAGCTCCTCACCATGGGCAGGCACATGGTGCCTACTCTGGTTTCACGATTGCAAGCGGGAACCTGTTTGGGAGCAGAGTGGGACTAGTGAAGTGGGATGAGGGGAACGGAGGTGTCTGTAGGCAACTGCCCCTTCCTTCTTGTGCTTCACCAGCTTCGCCCAGGTCTCGCTGCCTTTCCTCAGCTTGCTCGGGGAGGAAGAGGTGGCACACTGGGTGGTTTGGGTGCAGGGGTGAAGCTGCCTAACTCCCCTGTGCTGCGGTCCTATCCCTGATGAGAACATGTCACATTCCTGATGCCTCTCCCACCCCCTTCTCCTCTCCTGCAGTCAGACAGCAGCGAAATCTGAGCTGGTAACTGCGGAGAGGGAGCGACCCTGGTTTCCTTTACTTTCTGAATATCTTTTGCTTCGCAAGTGTCAACAAACCTCAGGGCGGTCCTGGATGTGGTGTGGGTGTAAGCTCCCTCCTCACAGCTTTCGGGGGCCAGCAGCAGTGAGAGGGGTGGGAAAGGTTACTGCTTCTGAGAATAAATGGGTGAACGTCTTCAAAACTACTTGCAAATCCCATGTGTTTGTTGAAGCTGCCACTCAAACTGGACTTGGCCACATGTTGGTGAAGGAAGAGCATTTATATGCAACACCATCCCAAAGAGCAGAAAGAGGGGAGTCTGAGAACCTGAACCAGCCTGCTTTTTGGGGTTTAAACTCTTGCTTTCTTATGCTTCTTTTTCCCCAGTGATTTTCATATTGGGGCTTTTTCACTTTACCTATCCAAACCTATGCTTCTGCATCCCTGTAGCCAGCCAAAATTCAGCTTCTCTCTTTTTGCCTGTGTTTGTTGCTACCAACAAGTGAGATGCTGGAATGAGAACTTGGCTGGCCATTGTGTTGATGACAAATGAAAGAGAAGCAAACACAGCTTGCTTGTCTGCA
>NW_009192256.1:11229-45004 GCF_000690835.1 Fulmarus glacialis | reverse complement strand
TTCAGCAGGGCTGGCAGTAGTAAAGACATGTTATTTGTTGATAAAACACACAACGCCAAACTCTGAGAAGGAGATGAGATAGATGGTATCTCAGTGCCATCATCTGCCTGTCCCGCCTGCACCTTCAGAAATCCCAGCTTGTTGTGCTGGCTTAACCTGGAGGAGCTGGAATGGTGCATAGTTCCTGCTAGGTAAGACCAGGAGGAGCACTCCACGAGAGGCTGTGAGCACTTGACAGGTAGCACACAGCAAATCACGACGTGCCACTTGCAGTGGTGATGTGCATGTGCATGCACATTTGGTCTTTGTTAACCCAGCATGCATGTGTGTCCATGTGTTTAGATAGTCTTTATATATATATACATATATAAAATGTAGACACACACATATATATGTATATTGATGTACATGCATGGAAGTGCCATGTAAAGGAGTGAAGACAGAGTGCCCCAGTGTGCAGGGCAGCTAGTTGGTGCTCTCGGAGTTTTAATCCCAGCTCCACCAGTTCCCTGCAGGGTGATCTCACTAATACCATTTAAACTTTTTCCCTTTGTGTCATTCCTCTGTTGAGACTGAAAGGTCTTCATGCGGGGACTGTCCCTTCATGTTTGCGTACCCAGTGCCCGGCATGTGAGGCCTTGATCCCATCTGGGGCTTCTGTAATACCAGAGATAAGAGTTAGCAGCTACTGAGCATGCTGCTGCCTTAAGGCATCTTGGGGAGCAGCCTCCAAAGAGATTTTGGAGCAGAACAACCTGCTCTCTTAGTGGTGTGGTGGCTCCTGGAATTAAGGGTCCTTGGTGCAAAACAGTGAAGAAAAAGTAGTTTTGCACTGCTTTCTTGCAAAAGTCCTGCCTCTGGCACATGGTTTAACCCCACTAAAAAGAGACACTAGTGTCATACCCAGACTTTCTCTTGATGCTTTGGGCTACACTGTTCAGTCAAGAAAGGACCCCGTGCAATACAGTACTGCTCGCAAAAAGGCGCACGCACATCAGTCTGCCAGCAAGCTCAGCAGCCCTCCAAGGTCAGATATAAGCCCTTGCCTTACGCAAGCAGTCATGGCAAATGCATGCCAGGGTAGAGGTGCCCCTTGGGGCACAAACCTCAGGTTTCTTCTGCTTCAAGTGTATGCCTTTGCATTGACTGTCCCCGCTAAACAGTGCTTCTCTGGGTCATAGTCCCTTCGGGGCTGGATGTTGGGGTGCTTCTGGTGGGTGATGGGTGCAGGTTGTCCCTTACAGACCATGTATGTCCCAGGAAGGGATGGCAGAAGCTGGCGTGGTGTCCCACCTGGGCACACATGTGAATGAGGAGAAAACCATGTGAACACACTAAATGCAAATGACTCCACGGGTTGTTGGGTGGGAATGAGAAAGGTGACAAGGATGACGATGTCCCTGGGTGTGGCGTGAGTATGGGCATGTGTCAAGATGGGGGTGAGAAACCTCCATGGAGAAAATGCCTGAACTCCCATCTCTGCCCTGCTGCTCATGGAGACAGAGCTGCTCTAACGAAGCTCTGTGGGAAGGGGCACTGGAAAGCAGCGTGTATCAAATTCTCATAATTATGGTGGTAGCTAGAATAGCAAGAGACAGACCTTGGACCATAAAGCTGGCAGCCTCAATAGCCAAGAGGCGCAGGATGGCAAGGAACGTGGAGCCGCGGAGGGGAGACGTGACTTTCCAAGGTTACATGGTGGGGTGGCGGGGTAGCCAAGAACAGTGGCCTGACTCCCAGGCCACTATCTTAGCAACAGGACCACATTCCCCTCAGTAACAAGAGCCACGCTGAACCTTTGCCAAGAACTGACTTGGCTCTGCTCTGAATGGTCACCATTTTTGAGGGTTTTTTTGGGGGAAAAAATAGCAGTTCAACAGTAAATAAACCCATTTTTTTCTAGTTCTAGAGGTACTAAAAGCAGTAGTGTTGGGAAACCAAAAGTATTGTTGGTTTTCTTCATTGCCCCAAACCTACCAGGAGGCAGAAAATGTTCATCTCTGCTGGTGTCTTTCAAGAGAAACGTCTCTTCTAAAGCTGCTGCCTCTGCTTTGAAGCTTGCCAAGTGCTGGGTGCTTCTACAAGACTTCTGAGGCTTGCTTACTATAGACACTGTGGTGGGGAAACAGGACCGTAACAAACCTGGCTCCTCACCAATTTAAAAGGTTGCTTTGATAAGTCAAAGCTCTCCAGTATGCAGCAGTAAGGAGTCCTTATCTCGTCCATTCATACATCTGATTTTAATGGTTTGATTTACTGATAATACACAGCAATGACCTCTCCCTTGAAAACAGAGCGTCCGACCCTCAGATAATTTCTACACGAATATAAATAGATCAATGTGGAGTTTATGGATGTTAGGGCTGCTGGTCCAGGCTCTGAACAACAGAGCCCATTTAATTTCAAGAGCTGAATCTCCACAAAATGTTCACAGCAAAGCCCCAAACTAGGTGCAATAA
This sequence comes from Fulmarus glacialis, assembly GCF_000690835.1. Lineage (NCBI taxonomy): Eukaryota > Metazoa > Chordata > Aves > Procellariiformes > Procellariidae > Fulmarus > Fulmarus glacialis. The sequence continues at coordinate 42,545 of NW_009192256.1, read as the reverse complement.
ACCTAACGTCAGCCAAGTTTGCAAACCCAGGCTGAATTGCAGGAAAGCCCTGGGCCAGGTTTGGAAGAAGCCCTGGGCCAGGTTTCCAGTTAGCTTTGAAGCCACATTCTTAAAGAGGCTCCTGATCAGGATTTTGATCTTCCCACAGGCTATGCTTCAAGCAAGTTCCACCAGCCAGGATTTGAGCTCACCGCTGCCAAATCCCAAACCTGCTTGGGATGGAGCAGCGGCGATGTCCAGAGGCAAGTTTCGGCTGTGCCTAGCCCCCGGTCCCGTGCAGGACTGGTGCCCCGGGGAAGGTGCTCTCGGCCCGGCCGGCAGCACGGGCAGGGCTGAGTGGCAGGCAGCTTCCCCTATAGATTGCAACGGTTTCATTTTCATCGGGTTTCAGCACTTGGCGTTTTGGGCTGAATCTCACGCCAAGTTTTCAAATCCAAGAGGCCCGCAGGCCTTGTGGACATGCAAAACCACCAATGTAACGAAAATTGGTTTAAAATGATTTAGTTCAAAAACAAAAAACAAAAAAAAAAAAAAGAAGAAAAAAGATTCAAGCCACCATGTGGAAACATTTAGAAGAGTCAGTTACCAAGTTTAACTAAATGGAAGTAAATGCCTTTGGATGTGTCCATACAGAGCACTGGCACTGGAGAAAGTAAATCTATTTACCGTGAACTTAATTAAACCAGTTGAGCTCTGGTTTAATAACCAGCAGCGAGTAAAATTTGCCAAAACACCAATTCCCCTGCTTAGACTCCCAGAAATGCGGAGAGTCTCCCAGTCACCTCTGTAAACTTTCCCAGACCCTTAACATCATTTTTCGGGGGAGGCATTGGTGTTTTGGTGCAGATCCTTGAAGACACTTATTAAAATGTCTAAGCACCACTGACTTCAAAGAGGATCTAGTGCCTTTGAGGATCTTGGCTTTGCAGACCTCATTCCTATTAACCTGAGGGGAGGTTTCCGCTCTTGGTCAGCTGAATGACTTTGACTAAGCTGTGGGATCCTAAATTACTTAAGCCTGGTAGCAATTTATGTTATCTTTCAGGTTTAGAGGCTCTGGAGTACTGTAAGCGAAACACATAGGGCAGGGAGATGCTCAATAACCCCAAACTCTCCAGTCTCTCATGGGCTTGTGGAAATCATCTCCATGCGTGGCTGCTTGGGGCTTAATGGTGCTTGCTTGATGTCAAACCTGTTTAGTCAACGCAGCCCATCGGGTTGAGCGAATGCCCTTGTTTTGGGTGGTTTCTGTGTAGCCTGGGTAATTTCCTGTTGAATAAAAAGCACTCAGCAGTCCTTGCGCTAGGTTGCAGCAAGGTGAATAGCAGGCTGCACGTTTCCAGGTAACTCTGTCCTGACAGCAGCACGGAAGATCAGTAGCTGATATTGCTGAGCTCTCACAGTAGCATCAGTGGTCTTTGTCCCACAGTTGTTTCGTTCTCTGTTTTTTGGGTTTGGGGTTTGGTTTTTTTTTTTCCCCCTTGCTGGTGTTGTCCTGCAAACCCCACCCGCAGTGCCACGAGCGCAGGATGCCTCTGGTCCCCGTCCTTCCCTTTTACATCTGCCCGCGTGCACAGCCATGCGCGTAAACACCGCAACCTCAGAAGTGACGTGGTCAAAAGGTTTCAGAAGGGCTCTGCGTGTTGTGAAATGTTTTGAGGCTCAAAGCCCAAAGGGGGAACTCCGTCATGAATTCCCCATGTATAACTAATTTGGGAAAAGGGATTAAAATGGGGCAGAGCCTCTCTCCTTTTCTCCCCCCTCCTCCATGGCCCCTTTCAGAAAATTAGGGGGCCCCTCTCCGAGGAGAAACTGTTGAAAATTGCACACTGCTTTCCCTTCCCCTTCCTCCTGAACATAGCCAGAACAGCAATATACATTTCTGAGGTTTGGCAGCAGCATCTGAAAGCATGTTTTTTTGCCAGAGAAGGACTGGCTGATGGGGGCCAAAGTGCATGTGGGCTTGGGGGACGCGCAGGGAAGGGAAGGGAAGGCACCTGTACCTTCTCTTCCTGCCACCGCTATTAGGGATCTTATTCCCACCATTTCCCAATCGGTGCCTGATGATCACGTTTATTCCCTGGGTTGTATCATCGGCCGCTGGAACGAGACCCATCGGCTGAGATTTGTGCCTGAACTTTGGTTTCATAACAAAAGCAGAGACGGTTGTTCTTGCGACAGACCTCTTTTGGACTGAACAAAAACTTGTACGACACATGTGCGGTCCATACAGCTGAGAAATACGACGTTAGCTAAGCTAGTCCGGAGCTAGCGATGATCCTGTTTTCTGTTAAGCTTTCCTCCTCTCTAACATCACTGCCTCCCTCCTCCCAGCCCCGTCTCTGTCCACCTCCTGCCTGACGCGGCACCAGCCCCCTTAGCTCACCGAGAGCCCCTCAGTCTGCTTCAGTTCTTGTTACTGCGATGTCTAGACTGGTATCTCGCGCCGCAGCGTGCACGCAGGTTTTTAGCACCATGCTGAAGTCTAATGATGTCATCTCTTGCGGCTCAGAGGAAGAAATTTCCATTTCGTTTCAGAATTTTTGTAAGATTTGAAAAGTTTGGGGGGGGAGGATGCCCAATGAATCTGAAACCCAAAGTATTTTCATGGCTCACAAGCTGAAAAGCCCTTCCTGCACTTCCTCCTCTGCACCTTTCTTTTCTTTAAAAGGGGGAGGGAGAGGAAAAAACAGAAGAGGACAAAAAAGGTGTTCTCTCCCCTCCTGGACAAGGGTTGCAAAATGTCAACCCATAAATGAAACCTTGTCTCGAGCATTTTGCTAGACCTGAAAACAAAAGGGGTATTTTGTTAGGAAGAATTCTTTAACAAAAAATCCAGACTTGCTGCCATTATTAAATGTTCATTTATGGGCACAAACCTGTCTTTTTTTGCCCACGTTTGAAGAGCATCTGGGACGTGGAGGCTCTAGGGCACGCCTGAAGCTTCCGAGCGCTGCAGCAGCGCGGGTGACGCGCCTCAGTGTTAGCTTACAAATATTTCCTTGTTGTCTATCATCGTAATGCAGAGCATAAATACGTACATTTAGCTTGTCGCCTTCCTCAGGTTGGGATGCACGGAGGCATTCATGCTCCAGTGAGCTATTGCCCTGTGGTTAAACTCCGCTAGACTTCCTCCGTGAGTCCGCGGCAGCAGGGTGGATGGAGCTATTCCCGCTGCCCCCGAAGTTCAAGCCCCCATCAGAGGAGCTGCAGCCATCAGCGTGGGAGAGGAGAGAGGGGCTGCTGTTATTCATGTTTTTACATGGCTGGGTTCCACTTTGGCAGACAGGATAGACTGCAGTCTGAAAGCCGTGGGCTGATAAGTGGTTTTTGAGAGATAAGATATGAAAGACTCTGTAATTCTGGACGAGAGTGTTGAGTAGTTTATATGTGTAAGTCCAGATGTTCAGTAGAAGGAGCTGTTCCAACCCTTCAGCTGCCTATGTCTGCTTGCACGTGTATGGTCTGGTGCGCTCATGGCACTGGCCGAGCAATGGTCCCCTGTCCCCAGGAGCAGCAAACAGGGCACTGAGTCCCCTGTGGGCCTCAGGGGAACCACAGGGTTAACGTTCAGGCGGTGCCCCATTTCTGTTATGCTTTGACACAGCCGTATTTCACCGAGAGGATGAGGATGCTTTCTGATCATGGAAGCTGCATCCGAAGCTACAGCCAAAACTGGCAGGGCAAGGGAAACCCCAGAGCATCTCTGAGCTGAAGTCACTGCGACTTGGGCACACCGCTTGGTCACAGAGGCTGTCTTGCTAATCCCAGGGGACACTAATTTACTACTAGCCTACTAAATGCTACCCAGACAGTGCTCGTGTGGATACCTAAGGTATCCAGAGCATGGGGAGGCTTGGTTATAGCCTCTCTGCTTTCCCCCCTGAGTCCCACCTGAGTAACGAGCAAGGTGGAAAGTAGATCTCCACTGGCATCTGATAGAGCTAAGGTGACAGTGGTCACTGCAAGGCAGAAAGAGGGCTTGTCCCTGCCTCTAGCCTCAGGCTCCAGGAGCACAGTGCCCGGTATTTGGGTATATAATTTGCTTACCAGCAAAGCGGCGCATGTACACCTATTCCAGAAAGTGCTTCTCTTGCAGAGGGCAGGCTTGTGTCCAGCTGCACTAGTTAACTGCTCTTAAATGTGAATCATCGTTGAAGGAGGGCTGCGTTTAACTAGAAGTGTATCTTATCAGCAGCCCACGTCTCAAACATGCAGTCACAGGGTAAGGGCTGTTTTAGTAAGAGGCAGACTCAGGGCCGGGTTCCCAGCATCTGTCAATTGGGGGTAGCTTCCCTAAAATGGATGTAGCTGTATTGATTTAAATAGGGTGGGAATTTAGCCCTGGATATTCTGCAAGTACGTGAACCATCAATGGCCAGGATTTTTCTAAGCAGACACATCATTTTTTGTCATGAGCAAGATCATTGCAGACAGCGAAACAGATAAGCGGTTGGATTTTTCTTTGGGCTGTGATTTTCGGGGTAGATGCATTGGTTCATCTAACATAAGCTTGTTTAGTCAGTGTTTGAATGGAAACAGGTAAACATCCGTATTTAATGGAGCCTTTTCAGAACCAACCTTCCATAATTTATCTGTTTGTCTCTTAGAGCAAATTGTACATGGGGCCCTTGGATATTCTGATCATTAAGCATCACCAGGTTTTTCAGGTGTGCCCAAGGGCAGGTTATCACCGATCTGGGAAGTCTAAGTGAGGTGGTGGGGACCCCTCTCCAGTCTGCAGGGTGGGATGTCCCCTGAGAAGGCTTTTCAGAGCCTCGCCTGCTGCTTGCGCCCGCATCCTGCTGACTCTGCCTTCTTCACCGGTAGGACGGTGACCCGGGCAGGAGGGTACGGCATGCAGCGGGTGGCGATTCCCTCTTGAGCATGCCCTGCTCAAACCAGGGCAGTGCATGTGTTGGAGGCACACGTATCGTGTAGTGGCTAATATTTGCCAGTGGGAATGCCCTGCTGAGAGCCAAGAGAGGCATGGTAGCCTCATGTGGGAAAGAGATTTGGCTGCAAAGAGCTCAGGCAGGAATGGTTAACATAGGGTGGGCGAAAGACACTTAGACCCAAGCGTGACCTGGCTGTTGACAATACGACCAGCTCACGGTGCTGCGTCGGCGTGTCCCTGCCCTGCCGGTACTCTACCTACCTCCTGAAATCCTCCTCGCCCGCCTCAGGCTTTCAGACATCACCAGCAGCTCCTGCTGGCCGCGGCCGCAGAGGAGCACAACCACAGCGCTCTTCTGTTCCACATTACAGCCCGGGATCCGCCTCTGTTGCCGTTAGCGCACATTCCTCACTCTGATTCACAGTGGCATCTCTCTCTGCTTCTTATTCATTACCCAAACATCTTGGCGAGCAGGGGCCTGTTAGTGGCTTTGGCCACTTGGCACAAACGGCGGAATCTTATGGTAAAACCCAGAGACACTTTATGGAGGTGTAATATCTTGGTTTTGGTTTCCATCGCATTTTTGTAGCACAGAGGCCAAAAACACATCAAAGAAGCGAGTCTGGCAGTGAGCACCAACCCTAAATTCATTACACTCCAATTAGGCTGTTAAGAAGAGATAAAAGAAGCAGCAAAACTGTATGTCCTTCTCAATTGCTATTTGCTGAGGTTCCTTCTCTCTTTTGTGGCCTGGGTCCCTGGGTATCTTAGACCACCAGCACCAGCAGTGTTGTGTGCTTGGGGACAGCTGAGGCATCCTTCTCATTAGAGCCATGATGGGATCAAAGGGCTTTGGCCAGTCCCTGTGGAAGAGGGAAGGGTTTTTTTGTGCATCTCCCATCGTGACTGACCGCTTTTTCACCATTTCACCTCATTGTTCTGGTCCCCTTCTCCTCTCTGCAGTTTGTGATGGATTAAACAGCAAATGCATTTCTGAGATGTAGATTCCTTGCTGCAAAGCGTGAAGGCCAACACATTGGGCAACTGAGGCAATAGGTATTGTCTCTGCAGCATCCTTTGCTTGGGGTCTCTGCAGCTGTCCCTCGATCAGGGTCATTCCTGCGGGAACAGGAACAAAGCAACAATTGCTAAGCCACAGGTATCAAGAAAGAACATCAGTAGCTTGGTTGCAATTTGGGTATTCAGGGGATGAAACACTGCATTCCAGTGACCCCCTCAATGGCTTATTAAAATGGCAAATCTCTTTGAATTTTGTGCCGTTACTTCCCATGCTGCCGAGTGCAGAGGCTTGCAGAAGCAACCGGGGACTCAGGTGGCAAAAGCATCGATGGCAAAAGCTGCCGTTGCAGATAGCTACCGGAAGAAGTAGTTGCAAATGACGTAATCTTTTGTATATTTACCAACGTTTTATTTATGGTCTGGATGCCTAAATAATTGTTCAGACTTGTAGAGAGAACCAAAACAATCTTCCAAACCAACAAACAAGAATCACATCTTTTAACCAACATTGATTTTTGTAGCTGTTGGTGAGAGTGGTGGCAGTTTTTCCCCACATCTTGAAATGTGAAAAATCCCTATAGTCAGACAGAAAAGTGGGGATTTCCCCTCCCTGTCTCATTCCCAAAAACCTTCAGGAGTGGTTCGTCCAGCTCAGAAAACCTGATAAAACCTGTGAAAAATTCTTGACAACTTTATGGATAACACCGAGTCTATCCTCAAACGGGTCTAGCTTTGATGGATAAAGAGTATTTCTGCTAGTCAATATGTGTTAAAGCTGCCCATTCACGGAAAGTGAAAAATATCACAGTAGGGCCATGGTGACTCTGTGGGACCACCTGGGATGCCCAGAACTTGGCTAGGACAGGCAAGGGAAGTAAGGTCATGAGTGGTCCTCAAGAAGCTGCTGCATGTAAATGATGTATCCAGATAAAATCTGTCTTAACTAGCGGATTTGGGACTGTGCCTCAGCTCCCTGACTTCGGGTCAGGGCGTGCACCGTGTTCTCCTCCACACATCCTAGTGGACATGGGCAGGAAATCTGTGCACATGGGCTGGTCCTACTCCAGCCATGTCCTCCGTCCTGGATGTCTGTGGTCACCATGACCTCAGGCTACATCATGGCATGAGTCTGCCATGCAGTTTCATGTATCTGCATGTATCTGCCATGCAGATACAGCCTCAATACACCCACCTCTGAGTCAAGGGACAGCATGTTCTTTCTGAAAACTGTGTGACAAAAAGGTCACAGACCCAGCTCATGAAAAATGTTGGATAACAGTTTCCTTAATGGCTGGGACAACTGACAGTTTGTCAGATCGTATTAAACAAGGAAAATGAATGATCCGTCTCTCTCTTTCTTTCTCATCCCCTCCCTAGCTGTAGCCTTGATGGCAAGAGCTGGCTTTGTCTTCACTGGGAGAAAATGGCATAGTACATGCTGAACTTGTGCTAAGTAACAGGTAAAAACAAACAACAGCTGTAATTCCAGGGAAGTCGTAGAAATTGTATTTTTTGCCTAATTTTCCAGATCAAGAAAATGCTGTCTTTGGGCTGGCCTGTTAGCTCATCTGAAAATGTGTAAACTCTCTTGTCTTCCCAAGGCATTTACTTGGTCTCACCCACACTAACTTGTTTTCATTAATCTTAGGCAATGCTCTTTTTTTTCCTAGCAAAGATCAGTGTCTTCTGTCCTTCTGGCTGGAGATCAGAGCCGGAGAGACCGCGGGTGCAGGCAGGCAGGTGATGCTTCTCCCTGCAGACCCGAGTAGCTCTTTCCTCTGCACAACCGTAGCTTTGTAGGGGAGCCTGGGTTACATCCTGGTCACTGAGAAGGGGGGGAACCCCTGCCCCCAAAAAACCAGAAAGCAATCAATGTCTTGGGGGGGAGCCAGCATCAGCAGGCTCCTCTCAGCCAGCTGCCAGGGAGGAAAAGGCTGCAGGAAGCCTCAAAGGGATCCTTCAGTACAGCTCAGAAAGGGTTTCCCGAGCTGTTATGTTTACGCTCACCGCAAAGCCACAGGGGAGGACAACCTTTCAGATGCTTTTGATTTGGCACGCTCTGGCCCAAACCACGCTCCCTTCATGTGCTTTTTCCAGGGGAACATTGAGCTCGGTGCTTCTCGCTGGCGTGTAGAGCCTGCCCTGGCGCTGCATGTGCAGGGCTGACCTCTGCCGAGTGCCAAGGCTGGAGAAAGGCACCCCAAAGCACCCTTCCTTCTCACTGAGGAAAGAGCAGGGTACAAAAAAGGGTTTGAACGTTCCCTTGGAGGGCTTGAGATAGGACAAGTATCTCAGGTAGGACAGGAGTAGGTTGGCCAGCTCTTTTGTTCCTGCTCACCATCAGATAAAGGGGAGAAGAGGGAGAAAAACTTGCTGCTTCTCTTTGGCTGTGCCTAAACTGATGAGTCCCAGGTCCTGTGATGGGTTGGGATCCAGATGCACAGCACTCCTCCCTCGTGCTCTGACCTTTGATGTTGCAGGGAAAGGAGACCTGGTGTGAACGGGCACCAGAATGTGCCCTGGGTGGCTGGGGACCTGGACCCTCATGTGGGCTGGGGCATTTCCCCATCACTTGGTGTCTGTCTGGCTCTCTGAAGGGCTGCAAGATAGCCCCATCTAGGAAATAACTTCTCTCCCCTATCCCATTCTCATTTTGCCTTTGAAGGTTTCAACTTTGTTGTTGTTGTTTGAAAAGCTCGTCCCTCAAGGGTCCCCCCTCCACACTCACACAGATGATCAATAAAAAGACTTCCAGAAGAAATTTGGTTTTGGCTGGAAATTGCATTCAAAACCTCTCCCCGTGGAGGAAGACAAAAAGATTGCTACAGAAGGTTTTAAACTCTTCTGCCAGGAACTGCGGTTCTTTGGACCCGCTTGGGTGACCCATCAACTGGCAAAACGGCTTCCCATACTCCCTGCTCAATTTGTGTCACCGTTTTCCAGCTAACAGGCATCCAGTGCTCCAAGAAAGTGTTGTCAGCTGGGTTACAGCAATGTCAGGAACTAAGGACAACCCCTTATTGGTAAGGCATTTCGAAATCAGTGCCTCATATGGTGATAGTCAGAAGCTTCCCGATGGGCCCCGGATGCAGTTGCTTTTCCACTGCATCTGCCTTGGCGTAGCCGTGCCCGCAGCTGGGGTGAGAGGTACCAGGGCATCTCCTGCCCTGCCGCCAGCAGCCGGAGTTTTAGCCTCAGCAATGCAATTATTAAGCAGGTGGAAGCCTTGCTTCTTCCAGTTCGTAATGTCTATGCTAGAATATTTTATTAATGAAATCACTGATGTTTATTACCTACTAAATGATCTCTCTCTCCAACAATCTCTGAGGGTTATTACCACAAAGACTTGCACAACAGATGTTAAAAACCATCAGTTTAAATCAACATATACTTTTATTAAAAACAAAACCGAATGGTTTTTTTTCTAATCCCTGCATTCCAGTCGCTAAAGCTGAGATAATCTTCTGGAGAAGCTAATGGATATTGTTAATAGCTGGATTGAATTTATAAAGAGATAGGAGAGAACAAACAGGAGAGCAGAGACAACCTTCAGCAGCAGCAGGGAGGGCAATCCATTGTGCTTTGCTAGCAGAGCTTCATTCGTGCCAGCCGTTTCATCCATTCAAGATGATGCACAAGGTGAAGTTGGGTATTTGTAATTATTCCTTGCACTTCTTTTCCCCTGACTCAGGATCCCAGATTTAAAGGGCTTAGCAACTGTAATATTATGAGGGCATGTTTGTTGCCAGCCATTTTTCATTCCTTGTGGTTTGCTACAGAAATCTAGACAGGCTATTGTTTGTGGTCAGTTTATTGCAATGTGATACTTTTGTAAAGGTGACTAAAGATCTGACATCTCCAGCCGAAGCTTATTTTTTTCCCCACTCATGAATGAAGCTCAGTCCGAGCAAGAATGCGTATTCTAGGTTCAAGTCTCTCTAATGTGCTGATGACTGCTGAGGATGAAGGATTTGCTTAATTACATGAGTGATGCGAGGAGCAGGTGAAAAGGTTTGGATCCTGATTGCATTGAGTGAGCCCTGCAGTTGGCGTGGTCGTTGATGAGCTCTAAGAAAATAGCGATACCCCACCAAATTGAAACAATTGCACTTTACAGTGCCGCTGGTCATACATAGTCCATGCTAATGTGCATAGTGATACAAGATAAGCAGGGCAACATGAATGACGGACTTGCTTTCCAATTTCTACAAAAAGCGAGTTTCCAGTTCAGGCTTACGTGACTTTCTCAGAACATCTTCTGTGAGTTGTCATGTCTCCAGCTGATCTAAACTGAGAAATCAGTCCTAGCATGTAGACTTTAGTGGAAAATTGTGTAATAAAACACATCTTGTGACATTTCATCAGGTACTAGAGAAGGACTTTCTCCAAGAGACTATTTCCCTGATGCTTTTTTTTTTCCTCACTTTGGATAATTTTGTTTTAAGACCTGCCGTGAGTCATGTCCATCGTAGTGGATTAGGAATGGTGCCTTTGGCATGTTTCAGAGTACTTGGTTTGGAAATAACGTTATGGTTTCTGCAAACAGTGTAAACTGAAGATGTGCAGAGCACTCATTCCTAGAGCTTCGGAGCACCCCGAGGGATGGCAGGGCTGGCAAACACGCCTCCCTGATTTCAAAACAGGGAAGAGGCAATATAAAACCAGGGTGCTCTTCCCACCCCAGCACCCATCCGTAATCATCTCCCTCTCTGGCTGCCCACCATTTGCAATAGGCCTCTGATCTGCCTCTAAAGGACCTCCTTCAATGTCTTCACCTTTCTTAGATGAAATAATAAGTGGGAACCCTGGTTTTCCTCTTTTTTTTTTTTTTTCCTTCTTTTTTTTTTTTTCTCCCCCTTCTCCATTCCTTAGCACTGCAGAGCCTGATGTCACTCTCTCAACAGATATGCAGGAGGTTCTCGCTGGGATTTTCCTCCCTGGGATAACGCACAGTGTTTACTGTCTGTTGCCTTTCCGGTGGTCTCCCAGCCTCCAGCGACGGGAGTCACGAGGCCTTTTCCCCCCGTCCCATGGTCTGTGGTATCTGTTGTTTTCCGAGCGCTGGAATCTTTGTCCCCGTTACGTAGCCCCAAACCTGACCTTGTCGGAGACCACACACGGGTGTCTCTGGATGAGTGGGGAATGTATGGAATGTTTTTCAATGAGCAGTTTATGAAATTCCTTTTCTATATGTTTCGGAAATTCTTTAAGTTAAAGAGCACAAACATTTCTCCAAGGAAACTAGAGTTTGCAGCAGCTCAAATGCAGGCACTTGTTTTTAAAAACATTCTTTACTAAGAAGAGGGGAAAAAAAGGAGGGGGTGGGGAAGATAAAAAGAAAAGAGGAGATGTAAACAAGGAAGCCTAATTCCCTGCTCTGTATATGCACAGGCAGGAATAACAGCACGGTAGGGCTGCACGCCTCCGAGGCCTGGCAGCAGGCTGTGTCCTCTTCCCAGGGTTGCCAGCCAGCAAAAGTGATGGAGAGCCGAACCGACCCTGTGTCTGTCGTAGAGTGTAAGGGTGGAGGCCCAAAGAGCCTCATCCTGACCCGCTGAGCTGGGGGCCTGAGCCCCTCTTACAAAAGATAGGAAACAGAAAGGCCAATGCTGATTGCGGAGATGCCCAAGACAGGCAAAAGGCAATGCTGAGGGCAAAGGGATGTCTTAAATCCAAAAGCCTCTCCTGAAGAGAAAGCATATGGCTTTTGGGTCTGTTTTCCCTCCGACAGTGCTTTATATATTCACATGTTGAAAATAACAAGGTCAGGTATTTAAACAAAAATTGCCAGGGGAAACCAGGGCCAAAACCATCTTTTTTGCATGGGACTGAAGTGCAGGGGGAAGGAGAGGGAGGGCTGCGGCCGGGGCACCCTCTGCGGCGCGGGGCTGAGTCCTCACGGGCAAGCAGGAGAGGGAAACCAGCTCTGCCTGGGTGTGTGCTCCAAGCGCCGAGCTATTGTACGATAAGGTGGTACCACCTCTTCCTCTGTTTGTGTTTTGGGAGAAAATGGAGTTACCGTTGCGTGTTTGAAGGACCCTGGCGTTGGTGGGCTTGCTCCAGGGGAGCCTGGGAAGGTCTGGCTGGAGGTGAAGAGGGGAGGTGGGGATAGAGCTGCTTGTCAAGGCTGAGGTGCTTTGGGGCATGCTCCAAAGCAGAATTATTAATTTTGAAAAGTCAGTGGTTTCCAGGGACTGAGGACCTTTGTCTGGGACTCGCATACCTCAGTCCCGCTTTAAGTGCCTAGGTCCCTTTTTGGATCTGGGCCTAATCTGCTAATTCAAATCCAGCTTGCATGCGTCAGAACTGTAAGCCAATATAGAGTTGGCAGGAAACGGCTTTCCTATCCTGTGAACATTTTCAGGATTTATTTTTTTTTTAACCGAACCTGGGTTTAAAACTTGGGCCAACAGCCAGAATTTCAAAAATTTTTGCAAAATGAAAACTCAGGTTCTGAATTTTTTTCCTCTAGCATCAGCTAAAACATTTGATTTCAATATTGACTTCTTCTTTGTGTTTTACTCTTTTATTACCAGTGGTTTAATTTTAAAAACAAAAGTGGAATTTAAAACTGGAGGGAGTTGGTTGAACTCTCTCCCCCATCAAAGGTCTTGGGCTTGACGGATTGGCATATTCTGATCTGAAAAGCACTTCGTCAGAAACAACCGTAGGCCGATTAGCTACAGCTGTTGGCATCTGATGGCAGTGGTCTGTATTAAATAAGTATGTCAGTGTAGTGGGACAGATGAAAAACACAACAGCTGGCACACACTGGCTATCTCAGCAGAGACACCATCTCGTAGGCGCAGGAGATGGTTTTTCTTCTTACGAGGCACGGTGACTTATCTCCTGGTTGAGGAACATGTGCTATGACTTGTAGTATCAGTGTATGAATCATGGTGATGGAGAAGGTTTGGATCTATGACCTTTCATCACTGCAGGCCATTTGAGCAATAGGTCCATAACAGTACCTTTTAACAATTTGCAGTACAGCTAGGACTTCTCCCACTGTATATAATTTTTAGTTCGAATTTTATTTTTTGTGCGTTCTTTTATGTTGCCCTCTATGTCTGGCGCTAGTGCTTCCCGCCTTGGTTCTGATCCAAAGACCACTGGAATCAACCAAAGTCATTCCACCAGCTTCAGTGGGCTTCGGAGCAAATCCCTTGCACGCTACACAACCTTTATCTCATCTTTCAAGTACTTCCTGCAAAATATACTTCTTTCACAAAGTTTTTAAGCACGGCTGATCCCGTGTAACGTTTGTATTGCTTTGTGGTAGACTGTCGTCCAGTGAACTCTATGTGGGTCAATTAAAGGATAAACAAGATTCACTGATTGGGTTTGTTCCATGTTTGCTCTGCAAGAGCATGCAAGCAAGAAAATACGTTGTTAGTACTGAAGATGAGTTTAAAAGTGTGATAAATACCATTTAGAAACAGGTCGTGTGTCATAACTCTTTCACCGTCATATAGTATTCTCGAAGTGATTTGTAGTATTTTTCCACATGGTTAGAGAGAGTTTTGGAAATAAAATGTGGAAATAAAATGAAAATGTGTGGGTGTGGGGTGGCTCACTTCAGTGTCTTCTTGATTCCAGTGGCCGATAAATAAGACATATCTTGCAATTTAAAAAGCCCTGTGAGCAGGGAAAGCCCAAGAGGTGTCGGATCCGTATTCTTCCATCATACCAGGTGTCATCTCTCTTTGGTGGATAGCGACTGCCGTTGGCTGGCCGTACAGCGACTCTTATCTGTCGCTGTATGACACTGTGCAAACAGACCCGTTCAGGCTGTCCTGAGAGTTTTCTACCATCGCTTTTCTGTTCTGCTTTTTTCCCTCTCTTCTCCACCTTTGTCCATTCTTCATCCCACAGACGCACGCTATCTGTGCCATCTTTGTTCCTTCTCCTGCTCTGTGTCCCTCCCATCTCCATGATGAGTGCTAGTACTACATTGACATTTACTGGCCCAGAACTGCCTTTTGGGTAGCACGGATGATATGCAAGCCCTTGCCCTGAAAAGACTAGAAAGTGGGGGAAGGTGCGTCAGATTCAGAAGGGTGCTTCTTCAGGACTGAATGGCAGGTTGAACAAAGAGAGAAGCCCAAACCAGTAATATGGTCACCTTCTCTCCTTATCACAAGAGCTAAATTGCGTCATCCTTCTCTCTTCTCACTACTGTTACCCAAGTGATGATTCACCTTACTGCACTCAGCAGAAATATGAATCTAACGGATCCTTACGCCTGGGGCCAGCACCTTGCTCTTTTGGCGTGTTGAGCATACGTAAGAATCTGATGTTCCTGCCTTGAGTAGCTGGTCATCTAATCAGGTGAACCACAGGCACTGGGGTGGGGAGCAGGGCAGCCTCCAAGAGCACAAAAGAGCAGGTTGCTGTTGGTGGTATTATGAATGGTTAGGGTTAATTGTTCCTTCAACCAAGATTGTGGGGATCTGTTGAGGAGGAGGTGACCAAGGGAAGATGTGGAGAGAGACGGTTGTTCGGAGTTTCTGCAAGAAATGGAGCTGTTAGGAGGACATGCGGGAATGGGAGGAGGCTATGAAGAGGGTGAGGAGCCTGACCAAGTGTATGGAAGTAATGGAAGGGGCAGAGAACAGAGACTGACAGTGTCTGGGACCCTGGTGAGATTAAGTCCCAAGAACAAAGCAGAACATCCTGGAATTATTGAAATAAAGTACTGCAACTGATCAAACTAGAATTTGCAAAATGTTTGGAGATTTAGCAGTTCTCTCTTCTCCACCGAAAAAAAAAAATCAGAAATATTGAAAAAGGGAAAAACTCACTGATCTCAGAGGATAACATCATTTTTTTAGGTGACAGAAATCTTTGCTCTCACTGAGTTCCTACCATCTGAAAGTCAAACCTGTGGACATTTCAAGAGCAGGAAATGCGATTGAAAAGCCCTGTTCAGTCTTGCCTCTCCTCCCCATCCTAATCTGCTTCCACATCCAGACTGCTGTATCCTGTATGCTGTACAACCTATGTCACTGCTGTGGGGTTTTTTGCTGTACAGTGAAGTTGTGAACCTGGAGAGCGGTGACTCCCATCCAGTTGTCGCTGCAGTTTTCCAAACCAAAAAAGAACAAACAGAATGAGACCCTCAGCCTATCTAAGAGTAGTGAACACAACTTCACTTTTAAAGCCATCTGTCAAACAGCTGGCTTCAGAAGGAAAATTTACCAAGCAAGAGTGTGGAGGAACTCAGAGTGGTTGTTTTTTTCCTTTCTTTCATCTGGCTAGGATTAAATATTTTGTTTTTCTCTTCTACGTGCATCAACATGCCACCATGGGACTGTATTACTTCATACGCAGATGAACAAAAGTAAGAAAAAAGAGTTACCAGTGCTCACGTGGAACCTCAGCTGGGTTAAGGCAGGAACTGCTCAGGGCTGAAGCAGAGGTGCGAGGAGCACGGCACTGGCTCATAGGCAGGGGGGAGAAGTCAGCAGCTTTCTCTGTTTGTTGGGGGAGGATGTAAAACTTTGGGTCATTCCAGAGGTGCGAGGGTGAATTTAGAGAAGAGTCAGAGAACAGGGAAGGGAAATTTCACTAGCTGATTCATGGGAATCAGGGCTGGAAAAGAAAACTTGTTGTATTAAGTCATCTTATCTGCTCCCTGCAGCCAACCGGTGTGGACTTTCTCCCATGGGCTTTCCAGGCAAGTTTAACCCTTAGAGAATAATGAATGGTCATTGCTGAAGTACAAAATTAAATTGGCTTCTGGATTTTTTTAAATGTTTCTTCCCCCACCAGAAAAGGCATCTTTTCCTCTTTTTGATCCACATCTTCTCTGTCCTTCACACCCTGCTGGAGAGCCCCCAGCAGATATCCAACTCAAAAAGCAGGTCAAGCAATAGCAGTATGAGGAAGGAGAAAGATTTTGGAGGAGACTTCAAAGATGGGTGGTCAGAGAAGTTCTTAGTCCCTTAGGAGAGAAGTTTCTTTCTTTTCCTGCTCTAAAGAAACCTCCTTCCTGCCCCCCTACCTGCCTTAGCAAAGACGATGATTTACCAGTTGTTATCTAACTTGGAGCTGTCGGTTTCCTGAGGACAAAGGCCCAGTGCACAATATAACAACAAGGTCTTACATTTAACCACAAAGTCCCTTGACACTGCAGCGTTCCAGCACAGCAGGCTGGAAAATGTGTTGCAGCTCCGTATAAATTGAAGGGGGGGGGAGAAAAAAAAAAAAAAGGAGGAGAAATGTAATGAATTAAATATGGAAATGAATAATACACTCAAGTACAATCTCCTCTGTGTCGTCTTGGTATTCAATTCCATTTATTTTATGTTGTCCCCGCATGATCGACTTGCAAAGTCGCACAGATTTATGTGTAGTGAATGTGGAACTATTTTGTAGAGATTATCCGGAAAAAGCTGGAGGCTCAGCCATGAAGGAAGAGAATAGGAAGGGCTTGTAGGGCTTGGGAGGCTTAAGAAGCAGGCTAAGAACAGAGGGAAGCGTGTAAAACTGGCATTTGTTGCTGGGGTAATTGTACAGATGTACCAACTGCCATTGAAATTAATGCCTTTAGGTTGTGCCAGACCATTGGTTCAAACAAAGGAGAGTTCCCGTCCCTCAGAGCTGCTTCTTCAGGCAGACATTGGTTTAGTGTTTATGAGGGTATCTAAGATCACAAATCGAAGTTTGGCAGCCCAGGAAGGTTTTTCAGGAGAGCGTGGAGCTCCTGTGGTGCAGAAGACTAAGCCTGGAGTAACGGAGCTGTCCGCCCTCACCCTCCATAAGTGACTTGTACTGCTTTGATATAAAGATGTGCAGCTTGGTTTTTTTCCTTTTCCTAATATCCCATTATTTCTGATGTAGGCTTCTTTTTCTTCGATCCCTAGGTAAGAATAGACTATGGTGAGCCTCTGTATTTTTCTCCTCAGGTATAGTTAGGTTGCAGAATTTTTTGCAGGAGCTGCTATGGAGTGTATGTTCTATGAAGTATATTGATCCATGAACAGGTTACCTTAAAATGATGAGTTACCATGGTCAGCTGCTCTGCAGTGACTGTCCAAGCACGTGCTCTTAATCCTAAGTACTCCCATGTAATCATGTGTGTCGAAGTGCTAAAACGTCCATTTGCATCTGACAAACTCCAAATGGTTTGTGATTTCATTACATCTCTAATATTAAACTACCTGCACAGCGAGGAAATCATATCCTGCTTCAGAGTTGCATTTGTCTAACATCAGCCTGAATTCTCCTGAATCTTTATGTCTCTGGCTGAAAGATTTGAAAGGTCTGTAAAGCATCTTTTCCATGCGAAAGTACCTACATATAAAAATATCAAGTCACATTTTGACTAACCTCAGTAGATTAAAGGCTTATACTCATCACATTGCAAGACTCGTTTTCTCTTGCAAGATCATTTTTGTGGCTTTAGTTTGAACTCTTAAGACGTCCATATCCTTCCTGAATCGGGGGTGCCAAGACTACAGATATCATTCTTCTAATGATTTTAATAGTGGCCAACCCAGGGACAAAACCACTTCCCTGTTTCTACTCGAGAATCCCTTTTTTATACACCTGAGTATCATATTAGTCATCAAACACTGCACTGAGATCTCATGCTGAGGTGGTTCATTTTGATGTTCTTTATGCACAGCTTTGCAAGACGGAGGTTTTCATCCTGAATGTAGGGCCTTGGCTTCAGCCCTTCAAACTTCAGCCAGATTTTCCCCTCTGGAGGTGCCGTCTTTCCTTCACTGACTGTAGAGGAAGCCTAGGCCAACTAGGCTCTTAGTTTAGATGCCTTTATTAGGGGCAGGAGATGAGTGGGGTTGAATCTCAGCCTTTATTGCCAGGTGTGATACGTTTCACTCGCCTTTAGTAAAATGCGCATATTGAATTGTGATAATTTGAGCAGGTAATTCTTGTACCCCCCTAATCCAGCCTGTCCTCTTTCTCCTTTACTATCTCAGTAATTTATACATCCTCTGCAAATGCCACTAGCACAGATTTTGTATTATCTAGATTATTGCTGAAAATGCTAAACCTTATTGGACTAACAACCAGTTTTCTAAAGCATCTTACTAATAATGGTCCCATTCATTATAATGCCTCCCCATTAATAACTACGTGTTGAATGTTGTCATTGAAACACATGTTGGTAAGTCTAATACATGCCTTACTATTTCCACACAGTGCAAAGTTTTTGTTTCTTAACTAAGATCTCATGAGATATCAAATTATATGCCTTGGAGAAAAACAAATATATTCTGCTAGTGCCATTGCCTTTATCAGGATAGACCTTTGTCCAAAGAAAGGTAACAGTCTGTGCTACTCCTGAGTACCAGGGCAATTTCACATCTCTGTAGGTCTATTTCTAAGAGACGTTGAATTTACTGGCAACTGGGGTTTAGCAAAAGTCCCATCACAAACCTCTGGAGCTCAAATTTACTGCCTTTATTCCCATCAGGAGATGTTGGCATTCATGTCCTGTTGTTGTTGGCCAGCATCTCCATAGTTGTCCATATCTTGCATTTCAAAGAATGTGACCCCTTCTTTGAGGAGGTATCAGATTTTCTTGAAATCAAAGACTGTTCCTCTCTCAAGTTCTTGAAAACTTCAGCCCACACTTCAGATACTTGTGTGATCTGCCACGTTCCCCAAATCTGAGGGATTTGCTTATTTACTTCCAGATATTCAGTGGAGGACTAGGTTGGCAGTGGACAACCTGGGAGGACAGCTTGCTCCCTCTAATCAGTGCTGGATGTATTTTACCTCCTCCCAAGCCTTTACTGTTCTCCAACAGGATGCACAGGCAATAAGGAGTTACCCATGTGTCACGCTTTTCATATGTTGTTGCTCTTGGAACCCATCTTCCCCTCTTCTCAGGGTTTGCCTGCCTTGCTCTGTCATGTTTAATTTCTCTTGCTAAGGGCCTTGGGGCAGGGACCTGTGATTTCTCTTTTTGCCCTTTTTTTCTCATTGTAATTCTAAAGGCCCATAAAGTCACAGACCTCCTCTAGTACTGAATAAATAACAAACAATGCTAATCCTTTTCACTCAAAAACTCAGTCTGCAGATTCTTAAGAGAGAGAATAGTGTCAATGCAATCGCAAAAGTGCACATCATCACCAGATGGAAATCAATACATGGCATCACTGTAAGAGTCCACATGGTAGCACTTGTCAGTAATTCTCTTCCAGTCTGTCAACGCAGTACTCCATCACACAAACAGGAGGAGCATGCTGTGGGTTTGTATATTTGAACCTCTCTGGGGACACCACTAATATAAAAAGCATTGCCACCAGAGGCTTCTTCTGCACTTAACGAAAGGAAATACATTTTCCTTCATTCTCTCCTCGAGCTTGTGGAAGCCTGGATTCACAGAGCTTAGCTATGTTCTTCTTTTTTTGTAGATAGCAGCATTGCAAGAGCTAATGGCAACTGTGATAACGCAGACTCCTACCCCCTGAAGGCTGACCTAGGACCAGACTCCTGTTTCATATTGGCTGCATCTATACTTAAATTTAATACCAAGTCTGAAAATCCAGGCGCTAAAGCAATGGTTTGATGTTGCCCATGCATAGGCCCTGCAGGCCTTGCATGGAGCTCCTGTGCTTCGCCACTTGGAGGAGAAATAGCAGCAATGTGTAGTGGCCATTCAGTCACAGCAAGGGCACAAGTACTTAGCCAGCCATGGGCACACAACAGCGGGAGACGTTCTTGCAGCACGCGATGGCCCACTACTCGTTAGTCGGCCATCTTTCTTCATTCATCTCCAGTGGGAGCTTTCCACAAGGTGGCAATGTAACACCACACATTCCACCATCTCCTCTGGCAGATGTCCTCTGGTTGAAGTTTCCCTCACCCCAAGAGTGGTGCCCTTGGTTACGTGCACCCGTTGCAGGCAGGAATGAAAGCCCATCTCAGATTGAGGTGAATGCAGGTGGTCTGCCTGATGGTTCTCTGTCAAGTCTCCAGCGAGAGAGCAAAGTCCAACTACGTGGCTTTGCCACTCCTGGTTGGCCATGGGGAAAAAACGAGGCATGAGCGTATGGAGTCACCAGGCCTGGACAATGGTGGTGGTGCTCTTTGGGGAAAATGGCAGACTTTTAGGAGACCAAATCTGGTATCTTTGTAATACTAAATTGTACTTTATTGAACAAATAGTCATGCTGCAGTATGTAGGATATCCGTGAAGCACAAGACCACCTTGATATGAATGAGCAAGCCAAAGAATGTCTGTCCTAGCTTATACCTGCTTCCCATTAATTTAAAAGCAGCCAGGTGAAAACGAGATGTGATCATCGATAGGTTGCTTATACCCGTTTAGCAGCAATAACGAAAGAAGTACAAATGATAGATACATAACACTAGCTCCCTTCTACACCACAGGCCAGGATTTTGTGAATTATCCCCAGATTTCAGTACCTCCCCTACAGCTTCTGTTCTGTCTCTTACAATAAAGATTTGCTTGCCAACTTCTTTGAACAGGGGAAGCGAGCCAAGCCAGTCCTGGAAGGGGTTGAGCTGTGTTTGTTGTGCTATGTTTTGGGAAGCCCTTTTTTGATATGTGTCGATGTACTTTGTCCCCCTTAAGTCTCTTTATACTTGGGGGGCGGGGGGGGCTCTGCCCTTTAGTTGATTCCCTGAGGAACCCTCCCAGAAAATCTGGGGCAATTAAGAGTGGAAGTAGGAAAGATGCTTTAGCAGCTCCTCAGAGAAGGGACTCTGTCTAAAGCTGAAGTGTCCTGTTGCCACTATGAAGCTGTGTTGTCTTCTGAAGTACCAGGTATTGGTCAGGGCTGGAAAGAGGAGAGCAGATTAAATGGATCCAATTCCAATGAACTGATCTGGTATGGCAGGCTTTAAGCTCTTTGAAGCCTACGAGGGCATTTCCATTTCCAAACCACAAATTATTTCCAGAAACTGGGAAACAAGAGGAGGGAAACAAGAGGAAGGAAAGCTTGCACATGGCAAGCTCAACAGAGGAGAAAAATCCTTTGCAATGAAGTCATTGGACAGAAAGTAAACTGCCCACAAGCCCTTTTACCAGAAGAGTTTGGATCGAGAGTCCAGTGAATAGGAGAATTATATTATAACATGTAGTATATGAACTATCAGGGCAATAAAGAGGTATTGTCCATGGGTTGGTCTCAAAACTTCCACTGAACCTTTTAGTGCATGAGTCAGTCACAGCGAAGAGCGGCGCATAGAGCCAGGTTAGAGGAAAGGTGGAACTTTTCACAGAAAATAGTTAAAGCTTTGCTTTATCAGGCTTGCTGTTCGCTAAACTTTGCTTAACTTGTGCAATGATTCCTGGCTCCTACGTATGGCCTTCACCTTTGAGTACTATTGATTAACTAGTACCTAGTTTACCATATGATCTGAGTTCCTCTTACACCTTTCTCCTCTTTATCTAATGAAGTTGGTTATTTTAACCCTTCGACTGGGAACTTAGTTGGTGGCTGGTACCTCTTCTGAAAAGCTTTAAGCTAAGGAAGCAAGCGAGAGAGACTGAAGAACCTGGGAGTGAAAGCCAAACTCTTTTAAACTGTTAAGGCTCTGAATTCTTTGTATTGCAGTAGCATCTAGTAGCCATACTCCAGCTACGGGAGGGGGGGGGCCTGCTGTGCGAGGCACAGGACCAGCACGTAACGAGAGGGCTGCTCCTGCCCTAAAGAACTTGCAGCCTGAATAGAAAACACAAAGAATGGGAGAAAAACTAGAGGCACAAAGAAAAAAGATGACTTGGCCAAGATTGAGCAGTAAATCAGTGGCAGAACTTCGAAGAGTTCCCTTGAGCCCTAATCTGGTGACCTTTCTAGTGGGGCAGGCTGCCTCTGGCTTTTCACTGAAGTGTGCAAAGCATTGGCTTTTGATTTGCAAATAGATTAGAGCATACAGCATCTTATGCCAAAAACTTCAGCACAAAGTTAACGTTGCCTAATGGTGTCTCGTATTGTTCCAGAATGCGTAGAGCATTAATCCTCAGCAGGATATGAAAAAATAATGCAAATTTAAACTTCTGAAAAGTAAGAAATATAAAGGTTTATGCTCCACTGTCAAAATAACCTTAACTCTGCCCTCTTCCAGAATTGCTGCTATATATGCTCATACAGACTGAGTCTTGGGGAAAGTTCAAGAAACAAGGCACAGGAAAGCATCCAGTACAGACTAATATTGTCTCTGTCTGAGCATATCCCGTCAAGAGAGATGGAACAGGAAGCAGTGTGTTCTCTTAAGTTTCTTCATACCCGCTTCCTATAAGCTCATAGGCTTTAAAGCCAGGAAGACCTCGCTAGGCTCTCTGACCTTATCTATACCTATACCTGTTCAGACTTCTTCTGATTCATCTGTATGGAGCCAAATACACTGAGATTGTCCACAGCATCTTCAACAAAGGCGCGAGTTCAGATCTCGAGCGCAGTAGTTTCAGACAGAGAAACTATTGTCTCGTTACTTTCAGGGGGTCTTGGCTCTGTGCCCCCCCCAAGTTGGCTTGCTAACCTTGTCATGCTCAGGAGAGAGGATGCATTTTGGGATGCTGAGGCATGCTGGTTTAGGAGTACTTAGAATAGTCCACCTAAAACCAGAAAGTGATGCTTGGTTTTATCTGTAGCAGAGCTGAGATTCCTCTAATACCTGGATGAATTTAATTTAGTGCCCCTTTTACTTTTGGGAAAAAGGATCCAGCAGTGACGCAAATTGGTCACGGTTTAGAGAACAGTTTGGCTCTTCAGGCCTTGTGATCCCTCCCCATCTATCAGCAAGGTGTTTACAGCTCAACTTCCCCCACCATGAGCAAATCAATATATTTATTTAGTCATGATGCTTTCACATGGAAACAAAGGGCTAACAGGGGTCTGTAGACCCAGCAGCACCCGCAGAGATGTTCTCGGTAGATGGCTGCGGGGGACCAGGCGGTTGGCAGGGCACTTGTGGTCAGTGCTCCCATGGTGGTGGTGAGGGATTGGGTGCAGGACTCCCAAATCTCCCTTGGACTTTGCTCAAAGCACTGAACCCCTGTATGTGCCTCAGCTCCTCACTTGCCAACGCTGCTCCCTTTGCCTCTCTTACTTATTCAGCTCGTAAGCAATTTGGGCAGGGTTTGGCACTTACTCCGTATGCCCTGGGTATTACGCTTAAGTGTAAGATGCTTAAGTGTAATACGCTAGTATAAGCCCTATTCCCTGGTTTTATTGAGTCAGGGCTGGGAGGATGAAAAATCCTCTTTTCCCACCTGCAGCACACCTAATTCTTGTTACCCACTAAGCAATGAGCTGGGTAGGGAGAGCTCAGGCTCGTGTGTTACTTAATCACATTTGATATTACAGCTGGGTGAAATGTTTATGGGGAGCCATTTATTAGATGTCTTTTCCCTTTACGTGCTCAGGTGCTTTGAGGAACTTCCTAAATTTACCCACTGTGCAACGCTCTGTCAAATCGTTCCTCCTGACGAGTTTCAGCCCCAGATTAATAACGACTTGAGTGCAAACATGAATCACTCATTTTGACTGGATGCCAAAAGTCTTGTGTCCTTCTCTTGCCTGGATGAGGGCAGCAGTTTTTATCTTTCTTAAAAAGAAGAAATAGAGAGTAAGGGAGAGGAAATAATGTACGATGGATGGCAATCGCGAGTTATTTGTGTAATGAACAATGTCTTTGCAATGCTTCCACGTCACTGAGACTAAAATCCAGACGCCGAAGGGAAAGTGACTGAAAGGGGACACCCGTACAGCTTACCCATCTGGAGTTGTGCCATCTGGTCCTCATCCCTTGCACCTCAGGACTTTTCAGTCATGACATGGTTTTGTTGTCTCTGTCCCATGGTGATGCAACATCTCTATCTCATGGTGGGAACTGAGGCACAGGCTAGATGAAATGTCTTGCCCCGTGGTTAGCTGGAGTCAGGCTCCAAGTCGTTCATAACGTTTTCTTCACTGCCACTGGGCACATTTCCCTGGGTGACTTTTTGACTTCCCCCCCGCCCCCCCCAGGGTAGGAGGACGTTCCTTAACATGTCCTGATATCTCTAAGGGACACGGACTCCCATTTCTGCTTGGTCTCTATACCGCTGTTTCCTAGAAGCTAAATATCTCTCCAGGAAGGATGTTCTTTACATCCTTCCCTACATACCCGCTACCGGCTGCTGTCAGACCCAAAATACCGCACTGCTTGGACATTTGGTCTTATGTAATATGGCGTTTATGTTCTTATGAGGTTTGGGAGGTTTCCTGTTTTTCATCGTGGTCTCCACTGAGAAATGCAATGGTCTCCGCCATGCAAAATGACCCCAGCAAATTCAGCGTTTTTGCCAAATGTGTCTCTTAAACACTTTGTCTTCCACGCAATCCTGCTTCCAAGCGGGGTCGGCAGTTGACTGAGCTCTCTACCACCCACCCTAAAAATCTTTACTAGGTATATGTTGTGCATTCATCATAGGGCTACAAGTCCCACTAGCGTAAATAAGAGTTGTGCAAGTGAAACATGTCAGACCCTGAAATCCGGATTATTTTTATTGGCCAAAAGGAACTGCTACAATCACAGAATCTGATCTTCCATGTAAAATGGGCCTCAAAATTTCTTCCGCTAATTGTTGCTTTGATCCCAGCCACTTTTGGTTGTGTTGCAGAAGGCATGTGGATACCTCCTCAACAATGGCCAGGAGGTGGGTATAGGTCTCTGGCAGAGGAGAGGGCAGTGGAAAAGAGGAGAGGCACGCAGCGGAGCCGAGGTGGTACGGCAATGGCCTTTCGACAGGCATGTGGTTTCCAGAATGTCTCCCTCTATTTCTGGCAGAAGATGTCAGGGCCAATGAATCCTGGAAGCCCTCAAGTGCGAGTCTGGATATGTTCTGTCTCCGTTTGCCAGCTCTGCAGAAGGAGAAATGACTGCCACACCACTGTCCCATCCCTCAGCAGCTATTTGGCAACTTCCCTCTTACATCAACACTGCAGCTGGCTTGCACGCTATCTGCTGACCATTTTCTTTTCCTCAACCCTTATGCCCCGAATGGATAAATTTTTAGAATTTACGAAGTGTCAGATGTCTTGTTGAGAACTGAACATGGATAAAAAAAAACGCTGGAAAGCTGGTAGAAATTGCTAGAAAGCAGCATTATTTATCCGCTGGAAAAGTATACCGCAGCCAGTGTCAGGGCAAGGACCACATCTCCTGGCTCCCCTGCCATCCTCCGAGCCCCTGCTGAATTTGATGCTCGCTCAGGGTCAACTGGCCACTTTTGGCTCCTGGCTCTGTGCTGCATCCCTTGTTGATGGGCACATTCTACAGCAGGACCAGCCAGCTTCAGGGAAGAAGGGGTAAGCCTCCCTGGCTGGCACGGGTTCGGTTCAGACCCTCTCTCTTTCCCCCATCAACACTCTTGGGTCCACCAGTTTCTTTGGGGTGACGAACATCCTCAGATCCAACTCGTTTCAGGGGCTGGGCAAGGTCAGAAGTTTATTTTGGTGCATCTGTCACCTTGAAAAGTGTTACAAAAACATGAAGTCATTGCTAGAGCTGGTTGGAAAATTTATTTTACATGTTTTTTTCTGCCACAAAAGGCAAATATATTCAAACTGAAACTGTTTGAGGGAAAGGGGATGGTTTAACAGATTTTCCAGCTCACAAAAATGTTGCAAGTCTTCTCAAATAATTTTCCTTTTTTTTTTTTTAAAATGATTAGCGGCTTGGGGTTTTTTTACATTGAAATAACATTTCATTTTAAAATTTAACTTAATTTTTACTAGAAAAGAGATTAAACAAAGAGGGGAAGGTCCAAATCAAATATTTAAAAATTATTTTTATCTGTACCAATTCTTGTTTTGTTTTGATTTGTTTTTGGTTTTTGCTGGTGGTCTGTGAACATTTTCGAGATTTCCTTCCAGCTTTCTTTCTGATGTGGAGAGGAACGTCAATTGAAATTTCAAAAACTTTTATGAGAAAGGGAAAGTCTTCCCTGCCAAGCTCTAGCTATGGCTTGAATGTATCTTAAAACACTGACTGTCAAAAGCTATGATCTGATTTACCAGGGAGGGTTTTCTTATGTTGTCACACCCCTCTGAAGAGCCTCTGAAGAGTGAATAACAGGGAGCTATTCCTGACGGTTTCCACCTGCGCGAGCTCTTCAACTTCTCTAAAATATAGTGTATCGTATTGTGGAGAGGGAGATGTGTGAAGGAGCGTAGAGTCAGCCAGGAGGATTTGTAAACAGAATTATGCGAGGCGGGAGTCAATGAATAAGAATAATGACGTATAGGAAAGGATTGGGAAATAAGAAGTTAGGGATGACTTGGTGTGAAGGTCCACACCGAGCAATCACCCGCAAATGCACGGGGGAGCTTCGAAGCAGAGGACGAGCGGGTCTCCAGTGGAGACTCCAGCCTCTAGAGGTTTGCAGCTCAGGGACTTCTTGAGCCAGGAGCTTCACCTTTTTGTTCAAAGGCATGGCTAGGTAATCTCGAAATGCAGTGTGAATTCAAATAAAAAATCTCATATTTGTGACTTTCTTGAAGTCAAGTGGAACTGCTCACTGGGGCTAATGGAAGAGATCCTGTGGCACCTTGCTTGGTAGAACATTTTTCTTTTCCCTACCTTTCACTTATCCACAGTTTGCCTTGTAGACCAAGCATGCCAGCCCTGTCTTTTTGACTTTTGTCTGAAAAATCTTTTTTTTTTGAGTAAACCTTCACCCTTTCTTCCACTGAAGTTTCAAGTAAAAAACAAAAATCTCAAACTGCAGATTTAAATCATTTATTTCACCCCACTTTTAACCTTATCTCTACCCTTTCCCTAGCAGAGTAGGTGATTGGAGAGATGAGGGCTTTGTCCCTGAAGAACATCATCTGCTCTTTCTTCTCCCACGTATAAATCTCACTGGTGTACCTTGCCCTTTACAACACGGTAAGACTGAGTGACCAGCATACACTCAGCAGAGGAGATGGGGAGGGTGTAAGTACGGATAGTTTCCAAATGACCCCAGAGAAGTGTAGAAATCATGTTGTTAACAACCATACTCCACGTGGCAGAGATCCAGGGCCTTGTAATTAGATGTGAATATTACAGTTGGCTTCAAAACGCTATAGAAATTAGAAGTTGCTGTCTGCTGGGGAATTAGAGCATCCTTTTATTGGACGGGGGGAGAGCAGATTGGTGGTGGGCTCGTTTCATGTTTTTGTATTCCAGGCAGTTTGCCCACTTGAGAGGAAGCTATTTATTGATCTCTGACTGCGAGGGTTAATAAATCTCTGTTCAGACTGGTTCAAACTCTGGCCAGGTCAATCTGAGACAGATGATAACTGCTTCTTAACCAGAGGCACTCTGCGAACAAGCCGGGGGAAGCTGCCCAGGTCTGGTCTGCAATAGGAAACCGGGGGTATGCAGATCCTTGACCTTCCCTCAAGCCTCTGATGTTTGGGTAGTTGGATTTAAGGCATATGGAGTCCTTTTTTTTATTATATGGCATTGCGGTCAACAACTTTTTTTCCCATCCCTTCACATCTCCAGTTATACATCCGTGCCACCTTCAGTGGGGGGGAAGCGGCTGCTTGGCAAACAGGCTGGTTTCATTACGCCGTCTCCTCCCCTCTCGCCTCCTGAAGGACATCTTCATTAGGAGCCTCCGTGTGTGGAAATCAGCTTATGCTCCACACAATATGTGAAAGCCCCCTGGAAGGATTTTATGAGAGGTCACACACTCGAGCCTGTCTGTCACTGGCCACCCGGGGGTGGCCACCCCACCCTCCTGCCTCCCCGGGGCTTGCCCTTTGATTCCTCACCCTGAGCGGCAAATGCCTCTGCTTCAATAGACATAATTTCCAATTGTCTCCATGCGCTTTGGAAGTCTCTCTATCACACCCTGAACAAATACGCCTTTTTTTTTTCTTTTTTGTTTGTTCTTCTGAACTCGCTGCTGAATAATCGGTTCTTTCCCCACTGCCATGATCCTGCTCTAATGAAGGACAGATTCTTGTGAAAATAGATTGGTCTTCCCTCCCGCAACGTGTGTATGTCTGTTTTTTTAAAAATAATTTCCTAGAACTGGTAGATTTGGCTGGCCCTTAGGTCTCTCCTGATGCGGAAGGGTTAAAGGGAGAGCTGGGTGGCCTGTTTGCTCTCGACTTTAACCATTTCATCCTTTGCAGAGAAAACCCTTTCCCCTACTCCCCTCCCTCAAGAGGCTCTGTCTCGGTGTGTGTGGCATAGGAAGCCCTGTGAAACCTTATCAGCAGCTTTGGGCTCAGGTAATGCGTCCTACCAGCCCTGTCGGGCAGCCCTGAACCCATGGGTTGATCCCAAGAGATGCTGGATGCATCCTGTTGGGCGCTGAGTGCCCTTGGTTCTTACTGGCTCTCTGGGAACTCAAGGCAGGCACCCTTTTCCAGGGTCGTGCACGCACCCTGAAGGCCTGAAGCTCTTGGCAATGAGTTTCATCGTTGAGGACGTCACCTTCCCGTGGCTTCTCAGGTTCCCTGGCCTCCCGCTGGGTGCGGGAAGGACCGATTCTCACCTTCCTGCAAGGGTGCTGGGCGCCTGGCAGCGGGACAGCAGGGCCAGATGCAGCCTCACGTCTGGAGGAAGGTGAACTTCTGCAAAACCTGAGGAGGGCACTAGAGAAGTGCAGAAATGTCGAGACGGGGGCTCGGCCAGCCAATGCATGTGGCTGCCATCTGCAGAATCGCCAGCTCCTGGTGCTGAGCTTTTCCTGGGAGGGTGAGGTGAAGAGAGGGGGGAAAAAAAACGGTTCTCAGACTTTTTTTTGTGTTGTGGAACAGCTAAGGTCTTATCAACACTTCCCTCCCCGTCCGAGCCGTGATTACTGAGCCTTCACGTGTACGCGCTGGGTGTATGTGTGTATAAAAATATATGGCTGTATAATTAGAACCAGCCAAGAATATTTGGCTGAAATGGTGGTGGAGGGGGGGGATTCAGGGGGTGTCCATATATACCGATTCATTGGAGCCAGAACTCTTCATGGGAAGTGTCAGGTTTGATGAATTTCCCATTTTCAAAAAAAAAGAGAAAAAGAAAGAAAGAAAAGGTTCTGACATATTTTAAACATTCCAATGCAGCGTTTTTAAACCATCACCTCCCAGCCTCATTTTTTTCTGCTTGCAGAGGTTTTTGAGATCATTCTGAATCAGGCAGAACAGGGATTTGAAGCGTGGCCAATGTCCTAAACACCAACTAAACAGCATCAGTCAGTCTCTTTCTCTCCTTTTCCCCGAAGAAAAGCTTCCTGATAAAACTGGTCAAAGCCAAAATATTCCACAGGGATGCATCAACTTTAGCCAAATGGTATATATGACTAGATGAGGTGGTAGTCACCTCTAATTAAAATGTTTCCATCGCCCATGTACTTTAATGGCTCTTCCCATCCCCAAGATGCACCTACCATCCCACCTTAAAGCAGCTCTTTGGACGAGTCCCTTAACTGAGCTGGTCTTTTCTCAGTCTCTGCATTTCCCCGTATCTTTCCGTCTTCCCAGAAAGGCTCCCCGCCTTCCTTAGTGCTGCAAAACCTCAGCCTTGCTGCAGGAACATACGGTCGGGGGGACGGCAGGGCTGGTGAAGGCAGCGACGAGCAAATATCGGGACATGTGGTAAACCCATGCAGTTCAGAGGGGCTTTGGGGAATTAGGACCCACCTGCCTGGAGCATCTAAGCCATTAATTAGGGCCATGTCCATTGAGGGGTCAGCCTGAGGGCCACGTGGCCGGCACTTTTGCCCAAACTATTATTCATGCTTGTCTAGGTAGAAAGCCTTTGCGCTGGAGCCCAGATCCTCAAAGGTTTGGCTTGACTGGGGAATCAAATGCCTAAATACCTTTTTTTAGCCCCCCAGCCTTAAGTCACTGCATCTACAGCCAGCTTTAAATCCACTCTGGAGAACTTATAAATGCTTCTTTATAAGCTTTTCTATGATTCTATGATTTTCGAGCTGGACTCTGACCCTGACTGGCTTCGTCCTGGCGGCGCTGAGCGCCTCAGCCTCCTCCTTGCTCCCCCTTCCCCGTGCAGGGGGGCTTGGGGGGGCCGGCGGCAGCTCCACTCTTCCTCCAAACCCTTAGGCAAAGCGGTCACCTGAGCTGCTGTTTCAGTAGGTCGCTGCAGGATGGGGTAAGCAGAGGTCGGCAGTGTGAGCTACAGCTGAACAAGAAGGTAATCTAAATATATATATATTCATATTTAATATATGGATATCCCTATATGTTTCTATATATTTAAATTTACGTACTATTCTCATCCCAGTGATAATAACTAGCTCAAAGCTGGGCTGAAGAGCTGGGAAGAAAGGATCCATTCCTGGTGTTGGTCCATGCTGGGTGACACCCTCGTGGGTGACAGCGGCTTGTCACTGTACCAACACCTGCATTTGGGAGCAGTGGGAGGGACACAAAACATCAGACAGCTCTCGTGGGACCTTGGAAAAGGCTTTCCCCAGGGGTAGGTCACCCAGGAGCTGCCATCTGCAATGTTTCCTGCACCTTCCCTGCCACCGTCAGGTGCAAGCTCCTGTATTAAGCAGAACTCTTGAATATATATTAATGTTCTCTTTTTTTCTGTCCCATCCATGTCCCTCTCAAAGCGTATTTCCCTTCCTGTGTTCTTTTGCCTTAGATTACAAATGGCAATCTCTTTAGATATGGTACTAAGTGATGAATAACAGCAAAAAATAATGCAAGCAAGAAATGATAAATGCACTGTTAAAAGAAACTTATACCGTGAAGTATTCAAATGTTAATGGAGTACTACTAAGTGTTGATAACATTTCCCCAATCTTTGGGGTGTTTGGGATCAATGTTTGAATTTATCTTTTGTTATGTCGTGACAAACTCAAGACTAAACCCAGGTGGAGGTCATGGGATTGGTCTAGGACCATCTGAACTTAAGAGTAAATCAAAGTAAAAGTAAAATCACCCAGCTGGGGTGCTGGAAAGCCTTCCCGTGAGGGTGCCTGACTGAACCCCGGCAGAGCAGAGCTTCCCAACCAGCGGGCAGACAGCGGTGACGCTTCCAGGGGAGCCCGACCACCTAACTTCTGGTGGCCCCGCAGCCCGGGTAGGCTCAGTGTTGCGACGCCGGCTCATCGTGCCTCCATACATCCCTCCGCAAAACGCCATCAGTCCCCGACCTACTTTTGTCTCCAAGAAAACCTTTTCTATTCTTATTTTTCCTGCTCCTTGCCCTGGTTTTCTGCTTGCTTTCCATGCTGTGCCTCTGCATCTATATTCAGGGCCTATACTCTTTTTATGAATGTTTTCTTGTAAATATGTTTTTTTGGCTGCAACCTGCCCATTACACATCCAAAGGACGCTTGATTGGCAAGTCTCTCCAAATCAACAGGAAAATCAACTGCACGCTACTCTCTCATTTTCTTCTCCAGAGATCCGCTTGGTCTCCCTCCTCCTCCGAGCCAGTG
>NW_009192256.1:515-10974 GCF_000690835.1 Fulmarus glacialis | reverse complement strand
CAGGAGAGCATCCCCTGAGCCAGCGGAGGCAGCAGCTCCGGCAGCCGGCTGAGCTGCGCCGTCTTCACGCTGCTGCTTCTCATTTATTCACCTGGTTTTTTTCTTTTTTTTTTTTTCCGTTTTTCCCCCTCTACCCTCTCGCAGCCGGATTTCCCTCGGACAGGACCTCCCCGCAGCGTGGTGTTCCCTCTGCCGAGCTCTAGGCACCGCGCAGGGGTGGGCTGGGGGCTGAGTGTGCCCGAAGGGCATTGCTTTGTACCTACCAGATGTGCTGAATTTCTCACTCTGGCTCCCTCTGAGCAGCCCCCTGCTTCCTCTTGACCTTGCGGTAATTTAGATTCTCAGCCTTTTGCCAGTCCCTGCAGCTGATTTATTCTCCTGATGTTTAATGTTGGATTTGCCTCTTTGCAGGAAGGTTATAGCCACCTTGGAAATATTTGCAGAGCAGGGCTTCTCTTTTTTTTTTTTTTTTTGTATTTTTTTTTTTCCTCACTCCTTGAGAGCAAACTAGTGTTATGGTATGTGGCTAGCCCGCAGTTCCCCAGCTAGCAAATTCTCTGCTGGTCAGGTCTCTATGCGGAGCATTTGCGTTCTGTCATTAAGCCTTTAGAGATCTTGCCAGCCATTGGTTTGGCATCGAGTCATTCTCAGCAGGACTGGTTGCCTGTATCCTGTCTTTAGCTAATGCTCTGTCAACCACAGGGGGAAACTCAGCCAACAAGATCTCTATCAGCCTTTCAAGGACCAGCAGTTCTGCCATGTGGACTGGAGTCCTGCACTCTGGCCTGATCTATTTATTAAAGAGCTCTGCCAATCAGCAGACCTTGTCAAAAATAATGTTTCCCCTTCTCCTCTCCCTCCTCCCTGGAAAATGTTGATGTGAGTGACAAAATGTTTGGGTTTGTTGACTTACTCCATGGAAATTTACAGGTTCCATTGGAAAATGAAAGGTATGTTTTCAGCTGTTGGAGATCTTTCACTTCAAGGCTTTTCAGATTTCCAATAAAAGAAAAATAATTGAAAATTTTCAAGGAAAAGCACTAATCACTGTGAATACATGGATTTCACTGAACGCCCAGCTTTCCAGAAAGACTGCTCTTTGCTTTCATTCACTAGTGACTGAATGGTTTTCCTATCACAAAGGTGCTCCTGCAGGCTGACTATAAGGCTTGCTGTGACATGCGTTGCCATCTCCTTTTCTGGACAGTGTTGGTTACCTCTTGCCACCCTGTTAGGACACATCGTTGTTCTACATTGCTGGTTGACTTGACACATACGAAAATGACCTCTTTTCTTGATGGAGTCTCTTGGCTGTCTGATCATCTGGATGGCCTTCAAGCATTGTTTCAGAAGGGGTGTTACTTATTTGGAAGACAGGTGGAATTGTGTGGCTTAAATTCTTCTCAGCGAAGGCCTTGATCTGGCTGCCATTTCCTTCTTCCAGTGTGGACTAGCTGTGGTCATGTAAGCCATAACCACTCTTCACTCCTTTGCGTTTGAGAGACAATGTCTGAATGGAGAGGGAACCCTCCTAGTCACTTCGGACCCAAGACAGGGGGTCTCACTTCACTTGCTCTTGAGATGTGTAGAAACCTGTGACGAAGCCAAGTAGTTAACACAGGTGTCTAGTCTTGCATTTTGACCACAACATTGTCCTTCCTTGCTCATCGAAGCACATCTGGTCCTGCCTTCCCCTCCCACCAAATCCTTGTCCACTGTTACCTTCCAGTGATGAACACGCACAGGAGCATGTCTTTGATTTTATCCAGGCCATAGGCTTCCTACTTTATGGACCAGAAAGTGAGGCGTTACATCACACCCAGCTCATTAGGCTCCGCTCTGCTGTACGAGCGTGCGGGAAGGTGGAGAGGGTTGATCAGATAAAGCCTGGAACTGCTCCATTAGTGAGGCGTGCTCACAAAGCCACTGGGATCACTGGAATTAAGCTTTAAAATATTCTGAGCAAATATTGTCCTAGCCCAGTTCTGAGAATTGCCTTTGTGTGTGTGCGTGTGTGTGTGTGTGTTTTAACCAGATGCTCTGGCTCAGCCTCCCTGAGCTTGGCAGAGGGCTCTTTTCAGAAACTTGGACCTGTGGCTTCAGCACCTAGTGGCTTCCTCTGAGCTGGTCTCTAGCTTGGTTGGCAGATATCAGCCAGTCATTTAACCATGCGTCCGCTCTGGGAGCAACTGCGGTGGTAGGAGAAAGCTTTGGAAACCAAAGAGCCTTGCCCATACCTGTTGGCTGTGGGAGATGCATCTCTCCCTCTTGCCTCCCCCGCTCTGGAGGTCCAAGCCTCCAGGAACAAAATACCTGCTGCTCCCTGGCTGTATGTGCGGTGTGGCCAATGGGCTCTTTGTTGTCCCTAGAGGCCATGTCCATCAGCTGTCTTCTGGCCTCCAGCGCCTCTGAAGTAGCTTGACTCCAAGAGACTGATCATTACAAAGCTGGTAGGAGAGGAAGAGGGATAGGCGCCTCTCCTGCTCCGTGCTTCTTCATCCCAGCCCCATACAAGCTGCTCTTGCAAGAGGAAGCAGGGGGAAGCAGTAAGAGGGCAGGGAGAGAGGCACATCTCACCACGTCTCTTTGTGCCTGACCACCCTCTTCTCTCTTTGCTGGCTGGTAACTTCAGGATTCATCACATGGCAGGACGGGTAGAGGGAGACAGTGGGCGAGCTGCAGACTGACGTGCTGGGGAGGGCATGGTGCTGCAGACCCCCCAGCCATCACACTGCACCAACGGAGAGAGCGCCCGCCACGGGGCCGTAAGCCGGATAATGACAACCGAACATGCCAGAAGTAGAGCTGAGCAGCAGGTCTTCAGATTCCTATGTCCTCTTCCAGGCTCATGTGTCCATGTCCCTGTGACTGGCACTGGGAAGGGGACACATGAGTTGGTTTTGGTTAGTGCGAACGTTGGGGCAGTTGGTGCTTCGCTCCAACACCTCTGATGTGCCATGCACAAAATCGCCGAAGAGGTGGCAGGGGAAACACGGGAAGAGCGAGTTTTCCTTTGGAGAATGCAATTCTGTTAAAACTCCAAATGTCTTGAAACATTTTTAGGATGAAAAGTGCTATTTTTTTATCCTGAAATAACTTTTAAAAACGTGGAGCATTAGGTAATATAAAATATAAAGTAAATAAGTTCAACCAGTCTTGACCAGATTTGAAAAGAAAGGGGTTTTTTTTTCCCCACAGAGAATTTACTTGTATTCAAGTTTTATCCTGGCTTTGAAGAGAAAATCCTTCTGAACTTGAGTGAGTCCAAATTACGGACCCTCATTTTTTTTGGTGAAAGAAAGTTTTGGTCCACCGTGGAACTTAGTGGGAAGATTTTGCTTTGGGATCAAACCCTATTAATGCTGCCTAACCATGTCGTTCAGTTGGAATCCTCTTACAAAAGGCTCAGTCCCCCACCTGGAAAACAGGAAAAGTGCCGTGTAGCTGACGTGACCGATCATGCAACACGGATCAAATCAAGTGTGGTATCGGGGAGCAAGAGGAACGACCCTGTGGGTAGGGCAGTGGTCTGGGACGTGAAATCTGGGTTCTCTGTTTCCTGAAAACTGTCCCTGTGGCCACGGCCCCATCACCTGAGATCATCCTTGTTAGATAGCGGTCCCCTACGGCTATTACTGCCTTGGCAATGGCTGTCAACGTGCCATTAGTACCGATTAAGTGCACTATGTAAGCAAAGCCCCAACCTGATGACGAAGGTGGCCGGAGGTGATGAAGGTGACTTGGTACCAGGTATCAGTTCCTCAACGATAAGGAAACGTGCAAGCCTTTTTCCTCTTGGCTCCTATTTCATTACTGAAGCCTCAGGGGGAGCCAGAAGAAACAGAGCAGTTGGACTCTGCAGGAAGCTCACAAGTTGAGGGGCTGGTGGGACACGAGACCTGATGGACTGGGGAGTGGATAGGAGTAAACCCAGCCAGGGTTAGGTGAGGCCAGCGAGTTTTATTTTTGAAGCGGCACAGAGCGAGAGGGAAGAAGGGAAGGAGGGAACAGCTGTAAGGACATTTTTGTTGCTGACTGGTCCGAAGGAATGTGTATAAACAGCTTTAGATGTATTTTCCTGAGCATGCTAAGTGTATTTATTGCCTGCTCTAATTGGTCCTGCCTCAAGTTAGCCAGGACTAAGAGTTCCCATGGGAAGTACGCTTCACTGACTCAAATGGTCTGAAGACTGGTGTTCGCAGTGCAACCTGTGTTAATGATTGTCCCCGAACTGTCCTTTCTCACAGCCTTCTGCCGGAGCGCCCAGGGCGAGCGCAGATTTGGCCCTGCCTGAGGGTCCACTGGCTGGGTGGCTTTATCGCGGGGCAGCAGCAGGGCCCGGCTGGCACCAGCGCTGGTGTAAATGGGTGTAAATGGCTGCATCTCCCTCCTGGGAAGGCTGGTCCACATAGCCAAGGCAGTGGATGCTTGAATTTATTTCCTGAGCTGGCTGCAAGCTCCTTCACTCAACCTGAGGAAGTCGCAGGCAAAGGCTCCCTGAGCAGGGCTGCATTTTCCCGACATGCTGGTTCCTGTGCAGGCACCAACAACCGAAGGTGTTTTCGCGTGTGCAAACACCCCTGCGTGCACACAAAGTCTTTGTTCCCAGTACAACCCCGACGGCCGCTTTTTCTGCAGAGTTTAGTGCAAGCAGTCAGCAAAAGGGGGGAAAAAAAGCATAAAACAGTTTCTCATTGCAAAATGTCATTTTGATGGGACTGACATTTTTGGCAAAGCCAGTATAAATTTCAATGTTTTGTTTTGTTTGTTTAAAAAAAACCAAACAGAGAAAATGTCCAAATATGTAATATTGACATTTTCAGAACCAAATGTTTTGCTACTTCATCCTAGGCATAGTTCTTAAAATTTGAATTAACTTTTTCATAAAAATACTACGAAGAGACTAAAGGAAAAAGAAGCTTTAAGTTCTTCTAAAGTACTTGGGCTTTCCACAAATTTTAAATTTTTAACATGACTCGAGACTTGAGCCTATCCATCAAAGAGAAAACGAGATGCCCTCTTTGGGGAAATACATGTTTTACCCCACAGGCTAAGCCAGCTAGTTGTGAAAATGTTTCCAAAGAGCTGTGCCCGCGGTTGGTGATCTTTTGGGCTGTCGGCAGCCTCCTGCCAGCTGAGCCATGCATATGCCTGTAAAATGCATCCTTGGCAGGGTTCCGGCACCGTTGGCTTCCCGGCACAGGGAGCGTCAAGGCGGAGGCAGGCTACAACCCAGGTTATCGCCTCGTTTCCGAAAGCAAGATAAAGCGAAAATTTAATCAAGCTGCTGGACTTCTAAGAATTGCTCTCTCTGAAGATGCTCAAGGGCAAGAAAAGTTGAGGGAGGGAGGAATTTGGGGGGGCGTTGCTAGATGCAGAGTGGTACAAGAGCATGGCGTGGGGACAGCCACTGCCTTGCTTGTTGCCAAACTGTGGGGCCAGCAGAAGGTGTTGATAGGAAGCACTGGTGTGGCTCTGACTATTTTTAAGCTCCTGTGTAAATAATGGCCATAAGCATTGAATACCATTGCAATTCTCCATCGTCTATTGTATTGCTTTGGATATACAAAGAGAACTCAGAGTGAGTGAAAAACTGAGTTTGGTGAGCCTGGATGCTAACCTGGGCTTGGGGGCTCCAGCAAGGCTCGGTTTGTAGAGGTGCTGAGCCTCTGGTTTCCCTTCTCTTTCACTGCCACCTTTCTTTCGAAGGTCTCTTTCCTTCAGCATTTCCTGAGTCCCACCAGCCTCTGACGTGTCGGACACAGCTCGCAGGACCTGGTGGCAGAGCCTCCCCGTGTGCCCAGGAGGTGATGCAAGTCACACCCGTCATTCGGCAGGAGATGTTGCAATAAGGTAATGAGGAAATTTGCCCAGGACCACTGAAGGGAATCAGTGGCAAAGGAGAGACGGAAAAATCAGCTCCCAGAAAAGACCAGAGATCGCTCCCACCAGGAAGGCTGACCTTCAGGGGGTGCGGGAGGTAGAGCACCAGGAAGACGTAGTGTGCAGTGTCGTGCGTGACACACGTGCCAACCCCCCAGCAGCTTTCCATGACCTGTTTTTATTTTGTGTAGAAGTTGATGCTCTGAGCCCCGAAGACCCCCTGTTCGGTCCCTCAGGTTACCGCTAGCAGGGTTTGCTGCCCACGGTCCCAAAGAGGTCAGATTTTAAGGCTGGCTGGCGGGGCTACGAAAGCCTTGAATAAGTCCAGTCTGCTTTTGACTTCTTTTTCCTTGAGTCATTCTCCACAGCACTTTTTTTCCCTTGCCATTCCTCCCATGACGTGTCTCTCTCCCCCCTCTCCTCCTGTGGTCCCCAACAAGCCCCAACTCCACCCTTTCCCTGAGTGTCCCAGTTAGGAAGCGAAGAGGTAACTACGTGCCAGCTAGTACCTTCTTATCTAGTCACAGTATGTTCCCCTAAGGGAATTTTTGGCCTGGGATTGTGTGTGTGTGTGTGTGTTTTATATGCTTTATTTTTATCACAGAAAGGATAGACAGTACATTATGTCTTCAGTCCAGGAGGTTACACATTAGATAAGAGACAGGCAGATATACTACAACTGCTCCAGCCCGTGGAGTTATGTTCCTGAGATAGCACTGGGAATGTAACAGGTAAACTGCTTCCAACCCCCCACGTTCAGGCAGTGGATTTTGTGTCAACAAATCCAGATCCAAGCAGAGATTTCGATGTTGATGTTCCCGCAGCCAGAGAATAAAGTCCAGGGTGCTCCCTCCGTCTCTGCTGCGCTCGTACCTTCTCGTCAGCCCCCGCCTCCCATGTCCCCTGTCCTCCGGCTTCATCCTCACCCCTCTCTGTCCATCTCTGATCTGGGCGTGCGGTGCAGTTCAGCAGTTGCCTTGGGCTCCTCCGAGAATACAGCTAGATTCAAAAGGGACTGGGGGTGTGTGTAGGAAACGGTGGTGTCAACAACTTCATGATAGCAAATGTTAACAGAAGTTGGAAAAGGGAATTCTAAAAAAGTAGTATTTTGGTATTAACAGCTAGGATCAGAGCTGGTAAATCTGTGCCTACTTCTTGCACCTTTCTTGAACTATCTGGGCTAGTTAATGCTGGAGACTGCACACTAATTTTTGAAAGATTAAGGGTGAGCCACAGTATGGCAATCCCTTTTTTTCTGTCATTGCAATAACAGTGTCCTTGCCACTGAGCTAAACTGTGGCAGGCTCCAGGGTCTGGTTCACCAGCATCACCATCCCTCACAAAGCTCAGGGGCACCCAACCACTTCCACAGAGCCATCTCTAGTCTGGCAAGGGAGGTGTTGCAGAGCCTTTGAGTCATCCCACAAATTCGTGCCCTCCCTCACCTCCCCCCAAGCCTTCGTCTCACGTTGTGAAGATTAACAGCATGTTGCAGCATCACTGTGCTGCGATGGGGATGGTGGTGCTGGCTTTATTTTCTCAGGAGAAACAGATAAAGGTGGCACCAGCTACTACCCAACACCAAAGCTAAATCAGTAAATTTATTATTCATTTAAACCTGACAGATGTGACAGGGGCTGTTTTGGATTTTGATCCAAAGCTTAGCAAAGCCTGTGACCTCTGTATCAGCCTGACAATGAGCAATTACGGCCGTGCTCCCCCAGCATCCATCAAATGCAATGATTAAGTGGCTTGACTGGCATGGCAGAGATAAAAGTCATTGTAACTAAACTTTGTCACAAGATCGATGTCTCCCACTTAGAAAATATTGTCTTAACTTAGGCTTTGGTTTCTGGGTGTTTCTGTGATGGTCTCACCCTAGTGTCTGCATTCTTTACAAATATTACCCAGACCTTATTGAATATATCTTTGTGGCTTACCTGTGAGATAAGAGCAAACTATCACCCTAATTTCATGGTGGGAGAAATGAGGTACCAAGAGATCATCAGCAAAGTGTAACCACTCATTTTGATACCTCGCATGAGTCATATAAATTTTAATTTTCCTGATTAGCTTTTTTGTAGCTCTTTATGCATTTTCAGCATGGCTTTGGCTGGCCCCAGGTCCGGTCCCAAAGGCTGACAACCTCTGCACATCCAATCTCTCATATCTTGCACTTGGCAACTTGAAATGAGAGCCATGCAACACAAATCTCAATTCTCTAATTCTGTAACCTGTGAGGGCTTGACATTGCCTTCTCGGTGTCCTCCTGCTTCATGCCATAGATATTCAGTATACATTTATGTTTAATATAAAGCTGGCATCACCTTTGAACTGCCTATTATTTTCAGAGACTCCTGTGGTAAGGCTAATTTGGCCATTACATGCATCTTGCAAGATTTATAATAACTGAGCATATCAAACAAATCTCAGACTAAGCTATGCCTATGCCTCCCTCCCCTTCCCCAAAACTCCACACCGATTGCTCCAGTGCTACTCGTGTAATACAAATGTGGGACCATGTGTTTTCTCTTCTGGAGATTTTAAGATGAGGAAAGATGGAGATACTGGAGCCTAGGTCAGGAAAGTCCACACAGTTCTTACTGCCTTCTCCGTCTGCACGTGTCCCCAGTCCCAGCTGGCTGCCGGGAGTTTGCAGGTTGAGGAGATGAGAAAGGAGGATGGTCCCTGCCTCATCACGCTGCTGGGTCTAGTTTGAGCTCCTCAGCGATAGCTACGCTTCTGCTGAGCCCTTTGGCAGCTTCTCACCTCCACCCCGGGGAGCCATGCAGCACCCCAGGCATCTTCATTCCCTTCTGCGCTTGCAAGTCTTCTGCCACCATTGCAAAATGAAGCCTCGTGCACGCTCTCTGCTCCCACGTCCACTCTCCGTTTCCCTCCCCGCAGCCCTGCGGTTGTTTCCTCAGCTGCCAAACCAACCAGGTTCAAAGGTCACAGCAAGGATGCTCCCCCAAGAGCTTAACCCATCCACTATCTCTGCTCTGCGTAATGGGGCTGGAGGAGGCCTTTGCGTTTGCTTTTACGGAGATACTGCCTCGGAGGTCATGCCGCCAAGCCCGGGCTCTGCTTGCCTGGGATTATTCACGTGCTGCCCGGAGAAAGCGGTCCTTTCCCTTTGGTACAAAAGGGACTTCAGTAACGAAAAGCCTTCCCCATTCCCAATGAGCTAGCTACTTGAGGTCAGAGACTGAGGGTACATTATTAGCAAGGAATTGCCAAAATTGGCACAGTCTGGAGCAACAAATGGCATGTGAAGCCCCAGAGAGCTTGGCTTGCACATGTAAGAGGCATGTAGCGTTGGGTTTGGTAAATCCAAACCAGCCCTCCCGTCCAAGGACAAACAACTCTGAGCACTGAGCGTGTGCTGAGAAGTTGTGAAAACGGAGCTGGTGTGCCCGGGGCTGGGGACAGAAATGCTGGAGCTGCCTGGGGTGGCCAGTTCCCAGGAGGTTTCGGTGAACGCTGCAGGTGCCCGCGAACCAGCTCATTTGGAAGAGGTAGATGGGACGGACAGACGGACTCACGTCTTTGATTCTTCCTTTCTGCAAAAATCCCCTTTTCTGGCTCAGCTTTTGGCACAGCTTCTTGCTGGCTGATGCTCAGCTCAGACACCACGACACTTTCCAGGTACCAATGAAGTTCTCAGCAATGACTCCTGCAGCTCTTAAGCCCTGACAACTAGTCGGAAGCCGAGGCACTACTTATCCCCGGTACCCCAGCCCTCCCAAACATCCCCCTCACCTGCGGCCAGCTCCTCCCCGCACGGCAGGGCTTTGCTCGGGCAGCACCCCGGGGGCTGGTGAACGCATCTGCAGATAAGCCATGCCACTCCTGCGCTTTAAAACTCTGGGACTGTCAAAGCTGGCACATTTCTGAGGCTGAGCATCTCACAGTGGTTTTGGGAGCAGGTTATTTTGCCTACCTCTAGCTTGCTTTTTTTTTTTTTTTCCCCCAGGTCTCCCAGCTATTCTGAGTGGTCAGGAGCAGGGCTGGGATCTGCTTCTCCTGGTGTGCACCGTGGGGCGATAATTAATTGCTCGCCTCACTAAGGAGCGCCGGTGCCAGCAGTAAGCAGCGCCGGCCGGGAAGCGAGCAGCAGAGAGCTGGAGGAAGCCGGCGGCATAGCTGCACACCGCGCAGTGGCACAACCGCATCAACCAGGGTACGGCGTCGACCGTGGCTTCGGTACAGGGGTGTTTGGAAGCAGACAGTCTCTGCAAGGAGGGTTTCCCCCTGGGATTTTGTACTCCCATGCTCACAGGGCAGACTGGGTGCGTGCTTGGGCAGGGGGGGCTGCGACCCGGCGGGTGCTCCCCCCAGCCGGGGTGTCAGGCAGGGTAGCAGAAGCGCTTTCGTTCCAGCTAAGCTGTGTCAGAAAATTGTTTTCTTTTCATTCTCTTTCTAATTTTGGGCTCTGAACTCGGTGCCCAAAACACACACACGAGTCCGAAGTCCGGCAGGCCAAGGTAGGTGTGTCATTATGGGGACTGTACAAACAGGAGCAGGAGGGGAGGGAAGAGGAGCCAAACAGTAGGGTCTCCCCTCTTGCTGCACG
>NW_009192256.1:0-421 GCF_000690835.1 Fulmarus glacialis | reverse complement strand
CGTTAGATGGGGCGAGGCCCCACCTCCCTTGTTTAAGCCAGACCTCCTCTACCCACTCCATTTGACTGTTTCCCCCCTTTTTAAATCCACTTACTACGTTTGCAGTGATGGAAGACAGCCCAAGAAGCGTTGCTGTGTCCTGCAACGCGGCATGCTCCTGCAAGTTTCCAGGCTAAGGCAATGTCGTTACACCTCCCAGCATCTGTGCAGCACAAAAATGGGACCAGAGTCCTCTGTGGGGACAGGGTGAGGAGACAGCCTGCCCACCAACTCGGCCCTGCCTGCAGGATGCGGCCCCAGAACCAGATGCAACCACACAAGCAAAAAGCCAGCCATTGATGAAGATTTTGCAAACAGATTTGAAGATGTTTGGAAATTCTAATGGGAAAAAACATTTGACAGTTTGCAAGTTAGTAGTAAT